>NC_050573.1:29980823-30000717 GCF_011100635.1 Trichosurus vulpecula | reverse complement strand
CTTAAGACCAGGGATTATGGATTTTTAGTTTCCTTTTTTCTGTATCTCCAGAATTTATCATGATGCCTGGAACCTGGTAAGTGCTTAATGAATGTTTGATGAATGATTGACTGACTTGAGAGCAGTGCTGTCTCACCTTTTGTGTTTGTGTCCACAGTACCTACAATGGTACCTGGCACATAGTAGGCATTTATTAAAGTATCTCCCTCCCTCCCTCCCTTCCTTTCTTTCCTTACTTCCTTCTTTCCTTCTTCTTCTTCTTCTTCTTCTCCTTCTTCTCCTCCTCCTCCTCCTCCTCCTCCTCCTCCTCCTCTTTCTCCTCCTCCTCCTCCTTCTCCTCCTCCTCCTCCTCCTCCTCCTTCTCTTCCTCCTCCTCCTTCTCCTCCTCCTTCCTCTTCTCTCCTGCTTCTCCTTCATCATCATCCTCATCAGCATCATCTTCTTCTTCCTCTATCTCCCCTTCTCCTCCTTTCCCTTTTTCTTTTCCTCCTCTCCTTCCTTCTTCTTATTTTCCTCCTCCTTCTCTTCTTCTTTCTCCTCCTCTTCCTTTTTCTTCTCCTCTTGATTAGGGAATCCATAGTGAAGAAACTTACTGCCTGTACAATTAGCAGACTATAAGCTCTGTAATTTACACTCTTGCATCAGGGATTCTTAGCCTGTAGGATTACAAATGAAACAGATTATATTGACATACAATTAACAAAATATTGAGAGAATAGGGTCATAGACTCAAGGTTTAGAACCCTTCTCTTAGAAAGTTGCTTGGGGCACCAAAAGGTTATGTCATGGATAATATGTGCCCAAGCCAGGGCTTGAACCCAGGTCCCCCTATCTCCAGGGCTGCCTATTTATTTCCATCATGTCATTTCATGTCATTTCTCGATCGCAGTATTATTATACCACATTCATGTGCCATAGATTCTGTCCCTTCCCGTCAATGAGCACCATTTTGTTTTCGCTTTTTGCCACTATAAAAAGTGTTGCTTTTACTACGTTAGACTTTTGATTATGTCTTTGCCTCTTAAGGATACCCAAGCAAGTACAACCCTCTCATTTGTAGAGGAAGGAAAGTAAGTAAGGTTATCCAAGGTTATCACCTGGCTAGTAAGTGACAGAGATGACCTGGGAATCCAAATCCTTTGACTTACATTCTTTAAGAATTTTCATACATTTAATAGTTGCATAGCACATTGGGGATTATCTAGTCTAACCCCCAACCCAATAAAAGAATCCTTCCTGTAGGACCTAGAATTTGGGGTGATTTATATAATTGAAAAGCTCTAATGACAGGGGACAAACTCTAGCTTGTTTATACCCTTCCTAAAATGTGGTGCCCAGAACTGAGTCCAATACCTCACTCATTCTTGTAGTTCTATGCTAAGAGCTAAGTGGTCATTAAAAGAATTCAGGGCTCAAAGTCAGAAAAGTGGCATAGACCCAGAGCTCATCAGGATGGGACACAGCAGCCCAAGACCCAGTGACATCTTGGGTCATACTAAAGGAGCCGTAGATTCCAGGAATGAGGTGATAAGCCTGGTCTACTCTGCCTTGGTTTAAAAGTGCTGTACTTAGTCCTGGAGGCCACACTCTAGGCAGACCATTGAAAAACTGGGGTCTGGTCCTGGACTGTCTTTGGTGTAGGAACTCCCAGTAGAACTAGAATGCCAGCTCCTTGAATTCAGAGCGCTTCCTTTGTGTCACCAGTGCATGGCACAGTCCTTAATAAATGCCCATTTACTCATTGTCTCATTCATTTGTTTTAGCCACATAGACCAAGAACTTACAGTCTTCGAGACTTACCTAGGGGGCAATGAGATACAGATTGACCTGCCCGGGCTCACACAGCTAAAAGGTGTCCAGAAGTCAGGCTTGAACCCAGATTTTCTCTGAAGGCGGGCCTAATATAATGACTACAGAAACAATAGCTACCATTATATAGGGCCTTAAGGTTTGCACAGTACTTTACATTTGGCATCCCAATTTATTCCTTGGGAGTTAGGTACTACTGTTATTCCCATGTTACAGATGGAAAGCTGAGGCTGAGGGAGGCTTCCATAGCCAAAGGTGTTAAAAACTCCAATTTGCCATCCAGGGTTTCCCTGAAGGCTGCCCATATCCAACCACAATAACAATGACTAGCAGTTATACAGTGTATTAGGGTTCGCAAAGTGCTGCAAATGTTATCTCATTTGATCCTCACAACAACCCATTTATTGGTAAGTAATAATAATGAATGGCTAACACTTATATAACACTTACTATGTGCCAGGCACTGGGCTAAGTTGCTTTACAAATATTATCTCATTCAATCCTCATGACAACCTGGGGAGGTAGGCATTATTATTATCCTCATTTTACAGATGGGGAAACCAAGGCAGACAGGGTTATGTGACTTACCCAGAGTCACCCAGCTAGTAAGTGTCTAAGATCAGATTTGAATCCAGGAAGATGAGTCTTCCTGACTTGAGGCTCCATGCTTTATCCACTGAGCCACCAAGACGCCCAACACCAACATTTAGCATTTAGATAGTGTTTTAAGGTTTGCAAAGCGCTTTACATATAATTATCTATTTGATCCTCACAACAACCCTTGGAGGGAGGGGCTATTGTTCTTTCAGAGCTGAGGAAGCTGAGGCAGACAGTGTCCCGTCTAGGGTTCCGCAGTTAGTAAGTGTCTGATTTGAACCCACGTGGTCCTGATTCCAGGCCCAATTCTGGAATCATTATATCAATTGCTTTTTAGGCCAAAGGCCCTAGATTTGAACAGTGCTCAAAATATTCCAGACTTCCCCTACTGACCTGCTACAGAACTATCGTTCATGAATTAACCTAAACTCTTCTTGAACCTGTTCACGTTTCCTGTCTGCAGTGACTCTTTTCCTGCGACCCGTGTGAGCTAGAGTTCATAAGCAGAAAAGAGGAGAGTTCCGATTTCCCCCAATGTAACTCTAAATGAGGCCACAAAAGCCCAGCTGGCTGCCCAGCTCCTGAAGGTGTCCCCCGGCTCCAAGTGCAAATGGAGAGTGAGAACAGGTCTCCTTATCACCTTCAGGCACATCCAGAATGATTCACATCAAGATTTACAAAGTCGGTGCCGTCCCTGGCTTAATGGGGCCATGACCAAATGCCTGTCATCCTAACCTGCTTTCTCTCCTCTCTCAACCTTTCCTGTACTACGACTTCCTATCCTTCCTCAGCAGGACACTAAATCTTTTGTTTTCCATTTTCTTCCAGTCTGGAAGAATATGAATTTCGTAAATCTTTAACTGAGTGGCCATCAAAATGCATGAAATATGACCGGAAAAAAGGCAGAGAGGACTGGGCTTGACTTAGAGCCCGGCAGCTATGGACAACCCATTAGGAGCTGGTGAACTTGACCCAAGGGAATGTGTCCGGAACTGAAAGTCCGTCTGGAGATACAGAAGTTTACCAATTTTAGGCATCATTCAGGGAGGAAAGGATATAATCGACTTCAACTTATTTATTTATTTTATTTGGTCTCAGTTAACCTGACACCCCCCCCCCCCCAGCGAGGATCAGCACAACAAAAGTACTCATTTCTCGCTGGAGCCCCCAGACCTTTTTATTCCTTCTCACCTCTGTTTTCTCCAAATAGGCTTTGAGCCCCCAACCCTAGAGGAGTAAAAGGTGAGCAAACTCTGAGTTGAGATTGCAGCAGGCAGAATTCGGATCAAATGGGAGAACTTCCTGAAAGAAAAGCTTATTAAACCCTGGAGTGACTTATTAAGGGAGGTGGTGGAATCGACTTCCTGACTTAAAGAACAAGATAGACAGTTATTGGCCTGGAATGGTTTAGCTCAGTCATTTTTTCCCCTGGGGATTTCCTTCCAGACCCCATGGAGATGTGTGAAATGGTTGCTACAGATGTCCATGCATTTGCATGTGGCTTATGTAATAAGAATAGTTGACATTTATAGAGGACTTCAAAGTCTGCAAAGCCCTTCACATACATAATTTCAAATGAGTCTCAAAAGCACCACATGAGGTAAGGGTCACTATTATCTCTATTTTACAGATGAGGAAACTGAGGCTCCAAGAAGTTAAGCAATGGGTATAGTCTCACAGCTAATAAGCATCAGAGGGAGGATCTGAAGCCATGTCTTCTTGTCTCTAAAGTCTAACACTCTTATTTGATGCATTTCATTGTGTCTCCATGGCACACAGTAGAAATGTAATAAATGCTTGTTTCCTTCTTTCCCTCCCTCCTTCCCTCCTTCCTTCCCTCTCTCCCTCCCTCCTTCTCTCTCTCCCTCCTTCCCTCCCTCCCTTCCTTCCTTCCTTCCTTCCTTCCCTCCCTTCCTCCCTCCCTTCCTTTCTTCCTTCTTTCCTTCCTTCCTTCCTTCCTTCCTTCCTTCCCTCCCTTCCTCCCTCCCTTCCTTTCTTCCTTCTTTCCTTCTTTTCTTCCTTCATTCTTTCCTTCTTTCTTTCCTTCCTCCCTGCCATCCCTCTCTTCCCCCCCCTCTCCTTCCTTCATTCCTTTCTTTCTTCCATCTCTCCCTCCCACCCTCTCTCCCTTGGAAGGGAGGAAAGGAGTAAGGAATTCCTCTGGCACATCGGATGGAGCTCCTATAACAAACAAATGGGAAACCATGGAAGAAAGTGGGCAGATGTGGATGGGCTGTGACCTTTATCATTGGAGGAAGCCATATCACATCCATTTTGGTACATAAGTGTCAAGGACCTTTGAAACCCTTGCCCTTTATCCTCGGCCCAGATAGGTCACTCAGCCAGAGGAATATGCAAGGTAGGGTAAAGAATAAGGAAGGTTCAGTAAAGACCACAAAAACTATGCAGAAAAACATTGCATGGCTTGGAAGTAACCATTTCTATGTCAAGGTGACACTGATCAATCAATTAATCATGGTTACCTTCAAGTTTACACAATGTTTTACAGTCTGCTTTCACAACCATTATCTCATTTGGTCCTGGGGTATTACGTAGTAAATGGAAGAGTGAGCATCACTGTGGAGTAGGAACCATGCTGGATTTTGAGTCAGAGGACCTGGGTTCAAATCCTAGCCCTGCCACCTCTATGACCTTAGACAAGTTCATTCACCTCCCTGGATCTCAGTTTCATTATTTGCTACCTGAAGATGGGCTTGTTCAAGCTTGAAATTGTATGATGTGCATTTCATAGAAGAGGAGACAGAGACATAGAGAAGTGATGTGAGAGAGGTAGTTTGGGGTAATGGAATCAGAGCTATAATTGGAATCAAGAGGACCTAGGCTCGAGTCTTACCTTGAGCGCTTACTTGTGTTGTGATCCTGGGAAATCCACTTCTTCTTCTTGAGCCTCAGCTCTTCATCTGTTAAATCGGGGCAAAATGGCACCTATCTCCTAGATGGTATGAGAAATTAACGAGGTAGTGTATGTAAGTTTCTTTGCAAGTACAATTTAAATGTTAGCTATTATAATTATTATTATAATTATTGTTATTATGATTATACCTCCTGAAAGGCTGTATTATATAATGCCCCTGGTGTAGTAGGAAGAGAGAGCTGACCTGGATTTGGGAAAACCTGGGTTCAAGTCCCATCTTTGACACATACTGGCCAAGTCAAGCAAGTCTCTAAGACAAAGTTGGGGAAACTGTGACCTCGAGGACACATGTGGTCCTCTATGTCACAGGTTCCTCACCCCTGCTCTAAGACCATAAGCTACAGAACAGAGTGCCCATAGGCATTGGTAGAGGGAGTTCTTCACCAGGACCTCTGCACAATGATAAAATCACGGGTCTGACTTAAAAACAAAACAAATACAACCTCCTTCCTGAAATGTTTTGTGACCTCCCCAAATACTAATGCCCCTGGAACCCTCCCTCCCCGAATTTGCTTGTATTTCCTTTGTATATATTTTGCAGTGACTTTTATGTGTACATATTTCTGTTAGATTGTAAGCTCCTTGAGGGCAAGGACTATTTCACTTTGGTTTCTGTATCTTCAATGCCTAGCACAGGGACTGACACATAATAGCCTTTTAATTAATGTTTATTACTTGGTCACTTGATTATTTTTGCTGGAGATTAAACAGTTAGTATGTAGCAGGGCAAGGATTCAAACCCAGAGAGTCTGGCTCCAAACCCAGTGTCCTTTCTGGAAGCTTACACTGTCTAATGAGATGAGTATTTTTCATCTTTCTATTTTTGGTTAGTTTTAGATTTTTATTGATATCTTTTGGCATTTACATCACCTTCATTTCCCAATATATCCCACCCTCCTCCTCCCCCCAAAGAGCATCCCTTGTAACATACAAGAAAGTCTATTAGAAGGTAAGCTCCTTGAAAGCAAGGAGCACATTTGCTTTTCTTTGTATCCCCAGTGATTAGCATAGTGCTTAGACTATAGTAGGCACTTAATAAATGTTTATTGGTTAGTTGATTGAAAAAGAGAAACAAACAACAAACAACTTGGGAAAACTAGCAAACATAATAAGCAAGTCAGATATTGTATTTACTGTTCCATCTCCATAGTATCTCACCTCTACACCTTGGTTCCAAACATGATCATTATAATCGTACCATTTTCAGTTTTGATTTTTTTTGTCATTCTTTTCCTTTACTTTTTAGCAGACATTTTTCCTAGTTGTGCTTACTTTATTTTGCATCAGTTCACACAAGTCTTCCAATGCTTCTCTGTATTTTTCACATCCATTGCTTTTAACAACATGGTAGTACTCCATTATATTCATGTACCACAATGTGTCTAGCCATTTTCCAATCATGAACATCTACTTTAGTTCTTCACCATGCTATTTCAAAATCAATAAGTAGGATATAATAATATAATAATAAGGATAAGACACATTTCTTTTTCATAAGGAGTTGAGGCAATGAGATGGACTCAAAACTAAACAAGAGTGTACATGAATGCCTTTGGGAAATCACATCATTTTAACACCAGTGTTCTTCCAGTGATGCTGTGTGACTGTGAGTCATGGGACACGACTAGCTTCTGATTGGTCAGCAGCTGCCATCTCTGCTATTCCTTTGCCATGTTGGCATGTACTGTACCCCCTGTTTTCCACCTCCAGCACTGTGCACAATAATCAGATAAATACCATTATTCCTGGAAAGACATGCCAATCTACTCTCTTAAGACTCCATACACCATCCCTGTGATTTCCTTGGCCAAAATATCTCTCCTCAATCACCATTTCCTTATGTCCTATTACCCCTATTAGAATGTAAGTTCTTTGAAAACAGAGATTGTCTTGCTTTTTTCCCTTTGTACCTCCACCACTTAGCACAGTGTCTGGCACATAATAAATGTTTGATAAGTGCTTTTTTCACTCACCATTTAGAATAGAAATTAAGGATCACCCAAAAGGAAAAGAAGAGGTGAGTAGCCAGAATGAGTAAGCTGGAAAACATTACAAATGAGGAGACATATGGGAGAAAGAGTGTAAAGGATAATATTGGAGAGGAAGAAGAGGACAGTGGGGAAAAGATAGGTCAATGACATAGCAGGAGTAAGGGTTAACCAGGGTACAATCCATATTCTCCATTGGTATTCACACAAAGTCATTGTCAAACAATCTGGAGGAATGATTCCATCTCACTGAGCTAACATTCTCCTCCCCATGGACAGATTGATTGAAGGACATGGGCAGTAGTAGTCTGGGTTGAGAAGGCATGGTTAGGGACCTGCCTCAATGAAAGGAATACCCATAGCCACTGAAATTTCGAAGTAAAGAGCTTAGTATTTAGCTATGGAGCCAAGACAAGATTACATTTCACATGGAATGCAAACTCCTTTGAGATCAGGGGAAATTTCATGTTTGCTTCATATCCTCAGAGTCTAGAATAGCAGCTGGGTCATGGTAGGTGTTTAATAAATATTTGCTGATCGCCCAATAGATTGAAGACAAGACATTTTCATGAACCAAGACTCAAACCAAATCAAAAGTAGAAAGCTGGCCTTCCTGGTCTTCCTAACAGTCTGAAAACAGAGAAGCTACAAGTGCCCTGACTCCTTTGTGAGCTGGATGTTCAGCCAACTAATGGGATCCTGCCCCTTGAAGTGTTTACCACAGTCTGGCTTTGTGATATTTCAATTGCCAAGATTCCCCATTGGCCCTGGAATGGTGGAAAGCGTGGGCTATAGTACAGATTCTGCATCTCATATAGGGGGAGGGGAAGGGAAGGAGGGAAACAAGGCTGACATCTTGGGTGGCGGTTCCAGGCTGATTCAAGATAGGAAACAGGTGCCCCCAAGGGGCATCCGCAGGACGTTGTGAAGACCATGGTGAGCTGCAAAACTGCTCTACTTTGGTTTTCGGGTGTATGGTGTCTGCTGCACAGTCAACCCACAGCCCAGTTCCATCTGGTTTGTGTATCTCCAACAAGCTATTAAAGTGTCAGGATTTAACGTTTCTGAATTCTAGGAAGTCTCACGAGGTTTTATTGAGCAGTTAAGATGGGTGTAAACCTCACTGGCTGGATGAACTTCTCATCTGATCTAAGCCGGTAGGATGATTCCACCTCCTAGGAAGAGTCGTGGAGGGGATTGGAGATGGAGTCTTCGTTTTGGAGAAGACCAAGGAAAGATGCTTACTTTTTCCCACACTCAGCTCCCATGGGCTAAATATTAGCTGTATTTATATCAGTGGTTACCAAATAGTCTCATGAATGGCCTTCTGCAGTCTGTGTGTTCTGTGGGTGCTAGAAGGCTCATAACTTGAGAATAATGCAAGCCAATGCTTCAACTGTGGTGATGGGCTCCTTGGGGCCGATTTCATTCCATGGTGTCTGAGTTCATCTGTGGGCTAAATTCTTTTGCCAGCCTTTCTACTTAAGTGAACTAAGATGACTGATCTAGCTAACTGACCAGGTTATTAAGGGACCTGAAAGATAATGAGTCATTTCTCTTAAGTTACATAGTTAAGTGAGTGGCCAAATTCTCAGACCCAAGAGCTAGAAGAAAACTTTGCCAGTCAGTATGGCAATTTGATTCAACTCAGTTTAATTCCATTCAATTGGATTTGATTCAATGCAATTTATCAAGCATTTACTGAGTTCCTAGTAGGTTCCAGATGCTTGTGCTAGGCACCAGGAATACACAGACAAAAAGGAAACAGACTCTGCCTTATGTACAATGAGTGTACATTCTACCAGGAAGGTACATTATTAATACATACATACACATCCATACATACATGTACATATGTGTGTCTATATCTACATCTATTTCTATCTATATCTATTTCTATCCATCTATTTCTATCTATATCTATCAATCTATATCTATCTCTATCTCTATCTATTTCTATCTATTTCTTACTATCTATTTCTATCTATCCATCCATCCATCTATCCATCCATCCATCTATCTATCCATCTATCTATCTATCCATCTATCTATCATCTGTAGTACATACAAAATAATTCTAAGGAGTCCAATACAATAAAACTGGAGGAATCAGGAAAGAGCTACCATGAGGAGTTGGTGCCTGAATTATATTATGAAAGAATCAAAGAGATGAAGGCAGGCATTCTAGAAATATGCTACAGGCTGTGAAAAGGTGCCAGGATGGGAAATGAAATGTGGATTATGAATATCTGGTAGACTCATTTAATTGGAATCCTCAGTGAGTGAAAGAATGTGATACAAGGCTGGGAAGGGAGATGAGAGGCAGAATGTGAGGAACTTTGAATGCCAACCTGAGGCATTTTTATTTTATCCTAGTAGTAACAGTGAACCACTGGAGACTTCCAAAGAGGGGACTGAGAATATCTTTGCTTTGAGAATATCAATTTGCCGGTCATCCAGTGGATAGATTAGAAAAGAGAGTGAGAAAAACTCATTTATGGAGATTATACAAAATCCTGATTTGCTCCCCTAAGATATTTAGTCGATTAGGATTTATCAGGTGTTCCTATGTGCCAGGCACTGTGCTAAGACAGTTAATTACGTAGTTCTAGATCAGCTGATGAAGTTCTCACTGTATCATATCTATGTGTGGGGAACTGTGAGAGGAGAAAAAAAATGAGGAGGATTGAAACCTAGAAAATAACCAGAAAGGGACTGAGCTCCAGAGTTCTCATCTGAAGTGAGATAGGAGGCCGGTCCGAGTGGCCAGCTGTGGGCTGGGAAGTCTGAGGAGGTTCCATGGGGAGGACGGGCTGGGAAGAGTCTACGGAAGTGGGGAAAGGTTGAATGGTGTTCCAGGCAGGGTGATCCCATGGTTGAGTGTTACTTCTGGAGCAGGACGTTTTAACATTGGTTTTGTGTCCGAGACCCCTTTGGCAGTCTGATGAAGTCTCAGGATTCCTTCTTAGACTCATTTCTTAAAAATATTTGAAGGAAATGCTAAATTTCAGTTAGAGGTTGGTAAAAAATAAAGCTGTATTTCTCCCCCATCCAAATTCACAGAATCCCTGTATCTGTCCGTGGACCCATGTCTATGGACTCAAGTTAAGAATATTTATTCTTAAGGGAACAGTGAGAGAATAATAATAATTGATATTTATATGGTGCCATGGGACAGCTAGGTAGCACAGTGGACAGAACGTGGCCCTGCAGTCAGGAGGACCCGAGTTCAAATCCTGCCTCATACGCTTACTAGCTGTGTGACCCTGGGCAAGTCACTTAACCCTGTTTGCCTCAGTTTCCTCATTTGCAAATGAATTGAAGAAGTAAATGGCAAACCACTGCAGTATCTTTGCCAAGAAAATCTCAAATAGGGCCATGGAGAGTCAGACATGACTGAAGTAACTCAACCACAACATAGTGCTGACTATGTACTTGGCATTGTGATAAGCACTTTATGATTATTGACTCATTTAATCCTCATAATAACTATTGGAGATAGGTGCTATTATTATCTTAGCTTTACAGATGAGGAAAGTTAAGTGACTTACCTAGGGTCACATAGCTAGTACATGTCTGAGGCAGGATTTTGAACAGTCTTTCTGACTCTATTGAGGGAGAGTTGTGTCTCCTTTTCTTGTAAAAAAAAAAAGGAAGAAAGGAAGATGAAGAGAGGGTGGAGAAAAAGGAGGAGGAGGAAAAGAGGGAAGAAAAAAGTGGACATAGAAGCAGAGGAAAGAGGAAGACAAAAGGGAGAAGAAAGGAAAAAGAGTAATGCCATATATGAAAGAACTTTAGGACTGGAAACAAAAAGGATGAATGAACAAATGGCAAAACATTTATTAAGCACTTACTGTATACCAGGCACTACACTAAGCCCTGGAAATACAAATAAAAACAAGCTAGAGAGTTCCTGCCCTTGAGGATTTTCCAGTTGGGGAGAATGACACAGAAAACTCATTGCTGCTCAGTTGCTTTTTCAGTCATGTCTGACTCTACATGGCCACATTTGGGGTTTTCTTGGCAAAAATACTAGAGTTGTTTGCCATTTCCTTCTCTAGCCCATTTTATAGATGAAGAAACTGAGGCAAACTGGGTTAAGTGACTTGCCCAGCTAGACTCCTGGCATGGTGCTCTATCTGCTGCACCACCTAGCTATAGCCACATAAAATGCAAAGGAGTCACAGGAGTCCAAAATAAATTTTAAAACACATCAAGCACCCAGATGACCCATCGTCTCCTCTGGTCCTCCTGTGTCTAGAGCAGGAGCTCTATCTACTGCACCATAGAGGGGGGCTAAAAGTGTGTGTGTGTATGTGTGTGTATGTGTGTGTGTGTGTGTTTGTGTGTGTGTGTGTGTGTGTGTGTGTGTGTGAAGGGTTACATATGATTTTGTGTACAATAAGGCAAAAGTTCACCTCTCAGAGCCCAAGGTCCTGGGGCAGAGTTTGATAGGGAAGGCGGATGCAAATAATGATGAGTTTGGCTGAAGAGTAGCCAGTATGTCTTGGAAATGACCAGGAGCAGACAGTGAAGACCATCTGAGCAGAGGAGGATGAGGAATAGGAAGGGAGAAGGGAGTATAAGGACTTCCTCGGGGAAAAGAAACTGGCCACCATCTTGCTTGGTGGGATGATTGCCCCCACAGCAGGCTGGGCAAATTCTTTGTGCTTGGGCAGCTTCCAGCTAAGCTCAAGCCATTACTGCTCCCTCCTCTTGGCCAGTTAAAGCAGAAAATGTCACGGAGGGCTGGGATCACTTTTCCCATCGTCATGTAGAGCTCCCCAGCCCTGCCCTTCTGGAATCCACTCAGCTCTTCTCAGTGTCCATGTCTGTCAAATGGGAGTAATGGTACCTGTTTGGGAGAGGGAGCAGGGCCATTAGTCAATGGAAAATGCTTTCCGGATGGAAAGTGCTGAGTGGTGTTGCTTGTTTTCTTCCTCGCTGCAATTAGGTCTTATTTAGTTGTGAGGCTGGCTTCCCATTGCTGGTCTGCAGGGGATACAGTTTGGGGGAGATGGAGGAGGTGGGGAGGGAGCTGAAGGACACTATGAAATAATGTGGTTTTTATTTTTAATGACATTTTCTAAACCACTGCTTCTTCATGTCATCAAAAACACCATAATATTCAATTTAAACGGCAAAGGAAGCAAGCGGCTTAGAAAGAGAGGGCATTAGGAAGGTTCAGTGTCCAATTTCAGGGGTCAGTGTTGCACTGATGGGAGGTGATAAAGCAGCATGTACAAATGATAAGCTCATAGATCGAGAGCCTGAAGGTCATCCAGTCTTATGCCCTCACTTTTCAGATGAAGAAACTGAGGCTGAGAAAGGCAAAGAAACCAGTTGGTGGCAGAACCAGGACTAGACCCCGGGTCTCCTGACTCTTTGAGGATTATAGTTTTAGATCTGCAGAGAATTTAGAAAATTTTTACAAGTAAAGAAACTGAGTCCCAGGTAAAGGAAGTGAGTTGTCGAAGATCACACAGCTAGTGAATTCAAACTCAGTTCTTTTCTGAATCCAAGCCCAGTACCCATTATGGGGAAACATATTTGCTCCTTTGTAAGGTATTTGTTCACTTGGACCAGACTCCCCAAGGTGGCTCCAACCTCCTGGCTGTGCCCACACAATTGGTATTTTTAATTGGTTCATTCAATTCAATTACTCAAACATCTATCAAGGGCCTACTATGTATAAGGCATTGCATTAAGCTGTAGAGATACAGGGGCAGAAAGAGCACACTCCCTCTCCTTAAGATATTTATGTTCCATGAGGCAAATGCAACAGTAAATCAAAAGTATATAGAAAATAATTTCAAGAAAGAGAAAAAAGTCATAACTGGGGGTTGGGGTGGGGACCTGGAAAAACCATCTGTGGGAGGTGATACCTGAGCTAATAGGCTTGGAAGGAAGCTGAGGATCCTTTCTCTTTTCCCCCTGACTCTTCCACTCCCTAGTTTTCTTCACTGCCCAGATCATGCACCAGACTCTGCATGAAGCTTTTCTGGATTTCCCCTCATTATCCCACCCACCCTTCCCTCTCCAGCCTCTCCTTCTGAAATTGTTTTGCAGCCAAGTGTTTTATATTGGAGTTTCTGGGCACATTTCATTCCTCTGGAATGCAAGGTTCTAGAGGGCAGGGACCATCTTATTTTATTTTTAAAAAAAATTTTTTTAAACCACTGTGCCGAGAGAGCTATCTTCTCCAAGCAAAGTGTTCTGCACACAATTGGTACTTAATAAATGTTGGGTCAAATTTTTGACTTGGGATTTCCCAGTGAAAGTCTGGTCAGGATGCTGATTTCTCAGAAGTGCCTACTCCATCTTGTCTTGTCATTCCAAATGCCTAACTGCTGGCCTTTACTTGTTCCCTGACTTCTGGAGTCTTTCACAAAATTCAGGTAGTGAATTTTGTGGTTCTGGGTACCCAGCTTTGTCTTAAACTTGTAACTGATTCATGAGCTTTCTTGGAAGGGGATGTAGAAGCTTGTCTGAGGGCTCTGCCCTCAGCCCAGGGCTATAATCTGGGAATATCCATCCCTATCCCCTCTGCAACTGGCCTTGGCAGTCATCTGAGGCCAGAGCTCCTCTACTGAGCCTTTCTTGGTGAATTAGGAGGGTAAACAAGACCAGGCAAGTAAACTAAAAAAAAAGGCTAAGGGAGAGACCACATTATGTTGTTGTTGTTCAGTCATGTCTGACTCTTCTTGACCCCATTTGGGATTCTCTTGGCAAAGATACAGGAGTACTTTGCCATTTCCTTCTCCAGCTCATTTTACTGATGAGGAAACTGAGGCAAGCAGGGTTAAGTGACATGTCCAGGGTCACACAGCTACTAAGTGTCTGAAGCCAGATTTGAACTCAAGTCTTCTGACTCCAGGCCTAGTGATCTATGCATTGAGCCACCAAGCTGGCATTATAAATCTCTGGTCTAGAAATAAGAAGACTAAATTTTCTTTTTTCTTTCAGGGAGGGGTGAGGAAATTGGGGTTAAGTGTAAACTTTTCAACTTGGCTCTGTCACTAATGTACTCTGTGACCCTAGGAAAATAAGTGTGTGTGTGTGTGTGTGTGTGTGTGTGTGTGTGTGCACAAAACACACTGCAATAATAGATGTTGAGTGAATAAGCCAATGAATGAATGGAATGGAATTGAGTGGAATTGAGATCACTCCCAGCTCTGACATTCCCTCTTCTGAGGCCCCTCCTATTTCTGAAGATCCTTATTCTAAGACCCCTGTCAGCTCTGATATTTCATATTCCATTTTCAATTCTAACATTTGTCCTTTTACACTATGTCCTTCTCTGAAACCTTTCTCCCCACCCCACTATGTGTCAAGAAGAGAAAACCTTAAGTCACACCAATGAACATGGCCTGCATATTCATTCATTCATCCACTAATTGTCTATCTAATCATTTATTTCTCTACCCAATCATCTATCTATCTATCTGTCTGTCTGTCTATCCAGCCTTTTTAAGCCCCTACTTTGACCAAAGACCCATAATGGACCTTTAGGATATCAGAACGAAAGGAAACTGGTCACTGCCCTCTAGAAATCCAGTGTCCTCTGGGCTAGCTGCATCTCTGGTATGGAAGTTTGAAAATGAATAGACCCTGGTTAATTCCTTCCATATGAATCAATTGAGCTATATCAGAATTAAGGGGTTATTGAGTCCCCTTCCCTGCCTTAGCTCCATATTTAAGTGTAAGAAAAATGGTATCAACATTTATTTTCCTCTATTTTTCCACCAAACATTCATACTCTGGCCTTAAAACTTTCAACTTTACCAGCTCTTGCTGGGAACAGCCTGGCTGTCGCTTTCTAAGAAGGAGCCCCCTCCCCAGGGACATTGTATCCTCTTTGCGTCTCCCTCCTGGCCAACTTTGGGTCACCAGACATTGCCAGCATCTGCCCGTAAGTGAGCCTCCTGTCCTCGGTACTTGCCCTGCTCCATTGGAAATGACTTAGTGATCTCTCCTCCCTCTCCTCTCCTCAGGTCCACATCCACTCCAGGCTCTCCTAGGAGGGGGCTTGCCTTCCCTGCCCCACAGCAGGTATTCAATCCATCAAGCTTGTCAGTGTCTTGTTGCTATGAATGCTGTAGGATGTTGCTCCCTGCTGGGTGAGTTCATTTCCCAACAAAGACAGATAGCTTTTCCCCACACTGACAGATCCCCAACTGGGAGTAATCATGGGTCCAACTGAGGAAAGGAAATGGCAGTTAGTATTAAATGTTCTTGGGCCCAGTGGGGGACAGAGGGAGGTGGAGAACATGGCCTCATCTTACTCCACAATGTGCTTCAGGCTTGGGGACTCCCCCTTAGACTTTGGTGGAGCGATCGCTCATGGCAACTTCTCCATTCAGTTTCACTGAAACCTGGTATGACCTACCTGGAACACCCATACCTGTCTGAGCTTAATTGGAAGTGATTGACCTGCTGCCAAAAAGAGTGATGAGCAGGGGAGCTTTGGAGTGACACACTTGTCCTATTTCTTTAGGCCAAAGCCTTCTGGGTTCCTTCTTAGATGCTTATCTCCTTGTAGAACTAGACTATTACCTAACTGGAGGCTGAACTAGAGAGATGATCTCTTAGATCCTTTCTAGGTTGAAATCCAATGATCCTTATGATCCCACAAGTTCCCCTCCTCTAGTGTTTCCCCTCCCATACCTCCAAATCATCTTACATTAGGGTTTAATTAATCATCCTAAGATGTAGCTTTGATTATGTTGCTCCTAATCTCAAATATTATCAATAGTTCCAGAAGAAAGTCTCAACCCCTAAGGTCATTGAAAATGATCACCTGGTTTCAGATTCTGGCTTTTACTAGCTTGGTGGTCAATGGGAAAGTCATTTGAACCTTTCCTCTCTCTGCCTAAGCTTGTTCATCTGTAAATGGACAATAATAACATACACACAATCAAATCTCACAGGGGTGTTGTCGAGAAAGCTTCCTGTTTGCCTTGAAGTGGTAAAAAAATGTGATTCATTGTTATTAGGCTGGAAGACCCTCTGCTGTCTGACTCCAACATATCTATCCTCTACAATTTGCTTACACAAACTCTCCACCCGCAGGCAAACTGGTTTACCAATAATCTCCTGAAATCACCATGGCTTTGACTACCTGGAATGTTCTTCCTTATTTATTTCAATATTATCCTTTCTTCCCTTTAAGGAAGTCTTCACTTCCTACTCTAACCCACACTGACCTCTTATGAACTTCTAGACAGACCATTTATTGTCTAAACCCCCTATTTTTCATTCCTTCAAAAGATATTACAATAAAGAACCTACTATGTTCAGAGGTCTGGCTATACTGGTCCCTGGAGAAGATACACGGTTTTGATAAGACACAGCCCTCATGAAGACCTACCTCATGAAGCTTATATTCAATCAAGGAAGATAAGATACAAATTCTCATTTGGCACAGGACATAGACTTTCCTTTATTGTCAGCTAACTTTTCATGTGTCTTAGACTTGTTAAGATGAAAAGTTCCCCAAATGAAGGGATTACCTCATTGTTTTTCACATTTAAAACTCTAACACCTAGCAGGGCGTTTGTCCCATAGTAAGCATTTAATAAATGTTTTTGATTGATTGACTGGTTTCCTTAACTAGATTGGAAATTCCTCATGGTCAGGCACTTTTGTATATACCTGATGCCTCAGTTTCCTCACCTGTAAAATAGGGATAATATTAGCCCCTGCCTCCCAGGGTTGTTGTGAGGATCAAATGAGATAATATTTGTAAAGCACTTCGCTGATCATGAAACACGTTACAAATGCTATTATTAGTATTATTAAGTAAATTTATTAAATTAAAATTTTTAAATAAATAAAATGCTAATGTGTATGGAGAATTATGAGTAGTGCTGGTGGAGATACAAAGCTTAGAGAAGATTCAGTGCCTGCCCTCCCAGAGCTTATAATCAAATGAATTGCAACAATGCAATTTCTCACATTTTGTTTTGTCTCGTTACTCAAGTTTTCTAGTGAATAAGTGCTGATTCTACAATTATACTATAAGGTCTTTGAGAACAAAGACTATAATTTTAAACTTTGTGTACCTTACGATGCCCCTATAAATATTTGTTGACGGAGTGAATAAGTGAGTGAAGAAGGTCATCTGTGCTCAAATTACTTTAATAATTCTGTAGCACCATCTTTGGGTTCATGTCTTCAACTCACATTCACACTGGCACATTGGGTCCCCAGGGGCATGACTCCAACTTCAGGTTTTTAGGATAGTCCTGTTGCTCCCTAGTGCTAACACTATATCTCACAAATCTCCACCAGTGTACATCCCATTAACAATTAGACAGTAGACTGAACTATCTCTTCGAAAAGACATTTGCTCAAATGGCATAACTAGTAGAGTATTTACAAAATGTTCCCCTAAAACCAAACAAACTCTGAGATGCACTCTCAACAAAGACCCACAGGATCCAGGAGGGGGACAATGAATACAGACTTAAAGTCCAATAGAGAAGTGCACATGTAGGGAGCACATGTGACCAAAGAAAGTCAGAATTCCAGAAAAACATTGCTTCAATGCCCCTTCTCTTCCAGAGGGTCCTTAAAAAGTTCACCATAAGGAAGGGTATGGCAAGGCACTGTGTCAGTATCAGTGATGCACAAGGCACTCCACCATTCAGGTAGCCTTTCTTCTCAAGGAACCCAAAGTTTCACCTCGACAGCAGCTCAGCTGGATTTGCAGGAGCAAACATTTGCTGGACAAGTCAATCTGCTACTGACTGAGATAGGCAGGTCATTTGGCTACTAGGATGGCTCTTCCTGGAATGCAGCATCCCTTCTGGTTAGTTCAATCCATTGCACTCCTTGGGATCCATCTCCAATGGGTGGCAATAATCTCTACCATCTCCATTCTAATGTGCTCTTTCAGCTGGTTTGCTACCATGTTCAGAAATGGCAGAGACAATCTAGAACTGTCAGATGCTTCTCCAATTCTTCTCTCTAAGGATCTCTGCTCTGGGGTTTGCCACCTCCAATGCAGGAGTTGGGATCTCTTTTTTGACATTTCTTCCTGATTCAGAACTAAGGTCCTTCTGTGAGGGACCTAACTCTTACTTAGGGTGACCATCTAGCACATTTTCTACATTCCTGTTGGTTGAGCAGTTGGGAGAAAGGCCTCTAAGACAGCGTGTACTCTGAAGGCAAATTCATAATCTCTTCTGGCCTTTTCATCTGCAATTTAGCCACTCGATGCCACTGGTCCCCAGTTTATACCTGAAGGGACCTCTCCTTTATATCTTTTCTCTTTCTTTCATCCTTACAACTTTCAACTTTATTGAGATCTCAAAGAGGCATGCCTTTACCCTTCTATGCCTCAATGATATCGTTAATAATAATTATAGTTATAACTGACGTTTATATGGCATTTTAGGACTTATAAAACCTCTTCACATCCATTATCCCAGTGGATCCTTACAATAGCCTGGGGGGGTAGCTGTTATTATTGCCATCCACATTTTATAAATAAGGAAATTGAGGGTCAGAAAGCATTAAATGATTTTCCCATAGTTGTGTTTCTTTTTTTGGGGGGGTGCTTGGTTGATTTCATGTGTGTATAAAACTCGAAGTAAGTAACCCTCTGTCAAAGCAGACCAACAACTATTCTACACTGATAGATCATGGACAGCTGCCTGGACGGACTAAATGGGAGGGACCATTTAGTCCAATTCCTTCATTGTTATAGTTGAGAAAATGGCAGCCCAGTGAGGGTAAATGAGTTACCTCAAGTTCTCATGCCACACCAAAGCCCACGTTCATGCAAAAAGTGCATCTCAGAGGCATGGCTAGAACTGAGGTCTTTCTGGATGCAAGGCTTCTCCTCTATCTATTCCACCATATTGCCTCTGCTAATCTTGTTAACTTTCAGTAAACCATTGCTGAAGTAAAGGCTGATGACATTTCAAAGAAAAATAAAAGGAGAAAAAATATTTCTATTCATAAGAAGCTCACCCTCAGTTAAACTAATTATGTGTGCTCAGTAGGAAATCCATCCTTCCACAAACACATCTCCTCTCCCCAATAATAAGACTCTACTAAGTATATACAAAGGAACTCTTTCTATCCTTTCTGATCAAATTTTATTAATTTTCTGATTAAGAGGCATTCATTTTCTCTCCTCACATCCCTGCATGAACAATATTTTTTAAAAGAAAAAGAAAACCCTCACAACACATATGTATAATCAAACCAAACAAATTCCCACATTGGCAATGTCCAACAATGTAGGCCCTGATTTGTATTTTAAGTCTGCTACTTCTCTGGCTAAAGGTGGGCAGCATGTTTCAACTTGGGTCCCTTGGAATCATGGCTGGGCGTTGCACCAATTGCTAGTAATTCACTTCTTTCTCGGCAACTTCTACCACCTTTTATGTTTGAGGAAGAGATAACAAAAATGGTGAGACTAGTGACCTCCCTGGGTGATGGATGTGTTCCTAGGGCCAGCCCCTGTGGATATGTTGCTTGTCCAAGGCACAGACAATTCCCCAATGGCTATCTGCATCTAGGGACAAAGTTCAATTTCCTTTTTTGCCAAAGG
>NC_050573.1:29878323-29978323 GCF_011100635.1 Trichosurus vulpecula | reverse complement strand
TATATCTTATCCCCCTGCCAGCATTTGGTGATTTTCTCTGAACTTAATTGCATTAGTCAATAGACAGTGTCTATTGCCAGGACCTTACAAAAAGGTTTCCCAGCTGGGTAGGACCTGCCGGAGCTTGCTCCTCATTAGCAGAGGCTTCTATACCCAGGGTCAAATAAAATCCCAATGAGGAAGACTTTAGTGGAGAGTTAAGGCAGTGAGAATGATCACAATCTGCACTTCTTTTGTAGCCCTGTTTAAGATTTGCCATCCATTTCCTTCCCACACAATTGGTGAGTTAAGTGGTACCCATTTTACAGATAAAAAAATGAGGTGAAGAGATGTTAAGTGACTTGCCCAGGGTCACATGGCTACTAAGCTTCAGAGCTAGGATTTGAACCCAGATCATCCTAACTCCAAACTTACTGCACTCCAAATGCTACATTTGTGGAAGGATGAGTGAGGTGAAAAAAGAGAATTTCAGACAAAGGAGAAAAATATAGCCACACAATGGACTAGGATTCTAAAATCATGGAATCACTGAGTTTCAGTGTTGGAAGGGACCTCATTTGGGCTTGAAAAAGAATTTTCCTCTACAACATATACAATCAATAACGTTACCCAGACTTCTCTTTGAAGACCACCCATCCCATTTATTGTGAGCTCTCCGTCTCCAGTGGTCAATAGTGTTCCAAGACTGGACTCCCTCAGATTGGACCTGATCCTTGGGGCTGACCCAGGGTGGAACATTGGTCCTCCTTGGTTCATTGTCTCTAACCCAATTACTCCCAGTCGGTCAGTCATTTGGTCAACAAGCATTTATTAAATGTTTACTGTGCACCAGGCATCTAAGCACTGGGAATGAAAGAAGGGCAAAAATCTTATAAAATCTCCATGAAAAAGCTCAAGTATAGTTTGTGTCTAGGTTCACTTCCCTGATGTCATGGTCTTCTTCGAGAATGAAGGATAAACACAACAACAAATATGGGTAAAAGACACTCAAGCTAGCAATGCAACTTGAATACAGGACAACTTTTCTTTGTTGCTTTTGTTCAGTTGTTTCCATAGTGCCTGACTCTCTGTGACCCTGTTTGGAGTTTCCTTGGCAGAGATACTGGAATGGTTTGCCATTTTCTTCTCCAGCTCATTTTACAGATGAGGAAACTGAGGTAAACAGGGTTAAGCCTAGTGTCACACAGCTACTAAAGGTCTGAGGCTGGATTTGAACTCAAGTCTTCCTGACTCTAGGAATGGTGCTCTATCCACTGCACCATCTAGCTGTTGAAGCATAAAATGCAAAGGACCCACAGGAGTCCAAAACAAAATTTTAAAACACATCAAGGACCCAGATGACCCATCAGCTCCCCTAGAAGAGAATTAAACTTGAGTCTGTTCTGGAGGCAAAACTTTGATATCCTGGTGGTTCGTTCCTTTCCACAAAGTGCTAAATTGTCCCCTTAAGACCCATAGCATCACCCTGTGGTTTAAATGCTCCTGAAAGGAAAACAAACTTTAGGGACTGCTTAACAAACAATCTTTCCCTCAGAACCGCGCTGTCTGAGTCACTAATGGCAATTGTGGGAGGTGGCATGATCCAGATATCCCACCATGGTGTGACTTTAGTCCTTCATCCTGTATCAGTAAGGCAAGATTCATGACCATGAACATGTCAATATAGTTTGGAATTGCAAAGTATAAGAGATTCTCTAGGTAGAAGGCAGGGGAAGTATAACATTTATTTAGACACCAGAGGATCAAATCCCAGAACCAATAACCCCAATTCAACATAGCAGTAATTATATTCCAAAACCAGTAAGTCCACCTCAATGTGACAACAAGGAAACTATAACACAGTATTACATCAAGGAACTAAGTCATCCGGTAACCTTCCCTTCTGCTAGTGCCTTCTCATAAACACTCACAAATTCCAACTGCCTGCTTGTCTGTATCTTCCCCCCTCAGTTCTCTGGTGTCCACAGCTTGCTGGTTTCCACTTTCCACTCTGTAATCTCTCTGTAGCTCTGTGGACTTGGAGTTCCTGCTCCTTCTCCTTGGGCTGAATTCTGACTTCTGTAGCTTGCTTGTCTCTGAGCGCTCTGCAGATTCTGAGTTCTATGGCTATCTTCTGGGTATATACACTCTTCTAAGGGCCGGGGGCTTCATGCCCAATCGGCAAAAGAGTGTAGGCCTAGGGCTTAGTGCCTAGTAAGGAAAGTGCCTAGGCCTGCTTACAAACAAACCTCTAAAAAACCTTCCCTTAACTGGCCCCACCTGAGGCCTATTGAATGAGTGGGAGAGAGCTTTAATCACATACCCAAAGTAGCCATATTGTCCATCTTCTTCCTTCCCCCAAGAAACACACAGTTGAGGAAATCTCCCTCTAGAATGCTTGTGCCTAAACTCTACCTTACCCCAAAGACAGCTTCCGGACCTGGTGTTTGCCAGGAATACCTGATGCTGCCCAGGAAATCACCGTTCTGTGGCCCAAAGGCTAGAGAGACCACAGTGCTTAGGGAATGTAAAACCTTATCCACACAACTGGGGGCCTGTAAACATTGAGAAAGAGAGACAGAGAGAGACAAAGAGACAGACAGACAGAGACAGAGAGAGACAATGACAAAGACACACACACAGAGGTAGAGAGAGACAGAGAGGGAGAGAGAGAGAGAGGGAAAGAGAGGGAGAGGAAGAGGTAGGGAGGGAGGGAAGGGGAGAGGGAAGAAGGGAAGGAGGGAGAGAGAGAGAGAGGGAGAGAGAGAGAGAGAATTTCCTGTTTCTCAGTTAACCAAGCACTTTAGAGTACCCAGTGTCCTCGAATCAAGGCACCAGTCGACATGCCCTTGTCCCACGCAGAGGTGCTCCTCAGATGCCTCTAGCAAGGTTCTAGAACCTCAGTCTTTCTGACTCTAAGTTCGTCATTCTGCCCACCATGCCAAACTGCCTGTATTTCCTGGTCTGGCTCAAGCTTAAAGTAATAAGGGAAGCTTTGGAGGGGGAGGAAGCAGGCTGAGCATTGCTCATGAATGGGGAAATTCCACCTTTTGATGAGTTGGCGAGGAGGGTGGGGGGATGGCTCAGGAGCTCTTAGGTTGATCCTACGTGCCTAAAAGTGCCACATCTGGTCACATCTGGGAATACTGGTTCCTGCTCCAACCTGTTACCCCTAAATCACTTTCAATAACCTTGTTCCCCCACCAGTCTATGAACTGGGCTACTGGGTTGAATGTCACATTGTGTACAGATACCTCTCTGTTTCCCACTTCTTAGGCAGCTCTGAGGAGCTTCCTGGTCCCCATTCGTAAGTATGTCTTGTCCTTCCCTGTCATTTCTAGCCCTGTACTGATACCCTGGACCTACCCTGTCTGCTAAAGAGATGTTCCCAGGTACCCCAGCTGGGTGGAAGTAGCAAAGTAGCTATCATTATGCATGATTCACATGAAGGTTTAAAGAAGGAAAAAAAAAAATTCTGGCAGAGTTGAAATACAGGGAACTCCAGTCATCAAACAAACCTATTATTATTCCCCGTGCATTTTCAAGGGAATTATTGCCGTTCAAAACCTAATAGCAGCTCAATCACAGCTACACCTCATTTGAAAGCATAAAAAGCTTTCACTCAACACAACCACCTGCTTTTTTTTTAATGAAGACACAATTAGCAGATCTTTGGGCTTTGGGCTGTCAGTGTTCCACCCATCAGCCAATCTTCTTCTTGCTTTGCAAAAGGAACAAGAACAGGCCTAGTATAGCAACAAGATGCCAACGCCAGACAGAAAGTCTAGGAAAGGAGTAAGCTAAAGAGAGATTTTTCAAAGGAGAAAACAAGGCCATCCTTTCAACCCCAGTGGGAAATACTGTCACCGGCTTGCCATACATGCCGTAGATTTGTTAAATAGGACAGAATTGGATTGGCCTTTGCTTTGTGAGGCATCCTTCCGACCAAATGTATCTCCTGGCAATCAGGCTAATTGATGAGTTTGACATTAAAATTAGCTTAAAATATAACATGGGATGCTGGAAGGGGGAGGATGGCAGAAGCAATTTGTATGGATCTCATTCTCTTTCTAACCCAGAAGGAGGAAAGGATCAGATGGGCCCTGGCCTAATTGAAATCCCATCTCCGGAAGAAGGCAAGCTGGTTTCAGTGCAAGCTGAAGAAAGACAGAATAAAGCTACTGGCAGATGTAGCAGAATTTGAGGAGGTCCATGTCAGTCTCTATATGGCTCTCTCTTTGGGGACTTACACCATGGGACCATTTTAGAGGTCAGACTACCTAATAATGAGGACCTTTGGCACTTCAGTAGCTGATTGCCCTTGGGGAGAGGTCTCAGACTCACTAAGCTTTTTTTTTGAATTCTATTCACTATCAAATAGATAGTGAGGGATTGTAGCACAATCCCAGAATCTCACACTGGGAAGAGCTTTCTAATTCAACCCATAACTGAGAAAGAATTCCCTCTTCACTATTTCTAAGAAGTGGTCACTTATCTCTTTGCTCAAAGATTCAACCCCCCACCACACAACACACCCAATACACACACACACACACACACACACACACACACACTGATGTGAGACATGCTACCTCCAGAGGAAATACATTTTACTTTTCAATAGCATTCATTGCTAGGAACTTTCTCCTGACATCAAACCTATATTTATTTGCCTTTTTGCAATTTTCACACAAGGCTCCTAGGCCTGCCCTTTCAGACCACCAGAACAAATCTAAACTGTCCAGTCATCTTTTCTCAAGGTTAAACATTCTCAATTCCTTAAACTGATTCTCCTATGGCACGAACCCAAAGCCTTCCATGATCTTCATTGCCCTGCCCTGGAGTCTCTCCAACTTATTAATGCCCTTCCCCAAATATGGCGCCCAGAACACAATAACCTTGATGTGATCTGAATAGGGTAGAGTAGAAATACTGTTTCCTTCATCCTGGAAGTTATAATTCCCTTTATGTGATCCAAGATTCCATTTGCTTTCTTGACTGCTGTGCTGTTGATTCATCTTGCAATTGTAGACCACTGAAGCTCATAGTTCACTTTCTCTGCTCGCATCCACACAAAAACTCTTCAAAGAATAAAAGACAGCTGCCATGTGTCCCTAGAGTCCTCTCTTCTCCAGGCAAACCACCTCCAGTTTCTTCAATCTCTTTTTAAATGGTGTGAACACAAGGTTCTTGATCATCCTGGCTACCCTTTTCTGGATACCTCAGGCTTATACATGTCTTTCCTAAACTACAGCGACCAGAATCAAACATGACCCTCTTCAAGTCTGTTCAGGGTGGTTTGCAACAGGAATGTTATCTCCTTTCTCCTATAAACTATGCTTCTCAATGCAACCCAGAATGACTTTACTTTTGATGGCAATCTCTTATCCATACTAAGCTTTCATATTGTGAAAAAGCTCAGATTTCTTCCAGAGAGCCTACTGTCTTTCGTGCTTCCCCAATGTTTCGAAGCTGCTTGTTTGAACTTACATGTAAAACTTTTCTCATTTGATTCAACCCCAAGTTCTTGTCTTGTCGAGGTCATTATGGATTCTGATTCTATTATCTGGTGTGCTTTTTATCCCTGTGAAGCCATGTGTGAATTGGATAAGCAAATTCTCTTTACTTCCATGCAAGGCACTGATAGAAATGTTCAGTAACACAAGACCCTAGTACAGTTACGTATGGGTTCAGAAGGGGAATTTCCCTCTGATTCCCCAGTGAGTCATTTTTCCTCTTAGATTCTTGGACGACATCAGAGGCAAGGTAGATGATATTTTCTTTAATCTCTAACTGTTTAGAAGATTGGGCAATCATTGAATCAGGAAAACAGGCCAAATGTCAGCCTGGTCTACACAGGCGGAATGAAATGTATCCATGTTTGAGTACTTTTCCACTGAATCTGGGCTGCACAGGCCGATGTGTTTCATAATTCCAGCTCATCCTTCCCCCGGCCCTCTTCATTAGTCACTTTGCATCTGAGTTAATCAGCTGGCTGATTGCAATTTTACATTTCAATGTGGCCAAGCTGATGTAACGTAGACCCTTTAGCCAAGGGACTGAAACATAAAGTCAGTTGGATTTCCCAAGGGAAGGGCCAATAGAAGGGCCAACACAAGGGCAGTGGGACAAAATGCCCTTGGAATTCTTATAAGACAGTGAGCTTTCTATCCATCAATCCATCCAACAACCAAGCATGCATTTATTAAGTACCTACAGTATCTCAGGTTCCCTGCCCTCAAGGTGCTTACATCCTATTGGGTGAGATTGTTGCTATTCCTGCCAAGTTTTCTTTCTCAATGTTGGCAGTTGCTACAATTTCTTCACCCACTTTGGGTATTCAAACAGAGGTGTTCTAGGCCCATGGTTCTGTTCAATTCAGTTCAAGTCAACAAGCATTATTAAATACCAACTACATATAAGGCTAGAAGCTCAAGGCCTGGAGGGGAAAGTTCCAGGCCCAGCAGTCAGGAAGGCCTGGGTTCCAGCCCACCCTTTAACACACACTGGCTATGTGACCTTGTTACTAAACCCACCCCCATCCAAACTCTAATTCTGGAGATCACAAATAAGTTGCAGATGTGTGTTTTTGGGAGATGTTTCCCCAGGAAAATTTCCCTACTGATGAAATTATAGGTCCAGACTAAAATGATAAAAGTGATATATATATATATATATATATATATATATATATATATATATATATATATATATATATATATGTATGTATACATATATGTACACATATATGTATATATAAACACATACACACACACACACATATATATATATATATATATATACACATATATATGTAAATTAAAAAGACCCTGTACCTACAGCCTTGATATAGGTGGATGTGGATGAGGCCTATGATTTCAATACTCTAGGAAACTCCCTTTAGTAATCAAGATTACCATCTTAGAGAACAGCCTAGAGACCAGAGAAGTTAATTGACTTGCCCAGGGTAACACAGGGCTAACAGGTAACAGTGTCAGGGCTTAACCTCAGATCTTCCTGGCCATGAGACTAACTTTCTCTCTACTGTTCCACATCTGCCTCTATACCAGGGGTTTGGAACCTGGGGCCCTCAGATTCCTGTAGAGTCTGTGCATGGGTGGCAGTAGGTCTGTGAACTTTGATTTTAAAAATACTTCGAATAATCGTAATTCAATTTAATTGGTTCCCTTTGTAATTCTGTGTGTTGTTTTTGGTTTTTTGCTTTTAATAATAATAACTAGCATTTGTGTCATGTTTTAAGGTGTATGAAGCACTTTACATATATTATCTCCTTTGATTCTTACCAGCACCCCTGGGAGGTAGGCGTTATTATTAACACCATTTTATAGATGTGGAAACTGAAGTAGGCAGAGACTAAGTTATTTGCCCAGGGGGAGAGTCTGAGGCAGGGTTTTAGATTAGGTCTTCCTGACTTTGGGCCCAGCACTTTATCCACTGAGTCACCAAGCTGCCTGTCCTAAAAAAGGCTTCATCAGACTGCCACAGGAGTCCATCACACACGTGCACGCGCACGTGCGCGCACACACACACACACACACACACACAGAGTTAAAGAAGCCCTGATCTGTGTCAAGAAGTATAATGTCAAGTGACTTGAGAAGAGAAAGAGAATTAAAAATTGGTAGGATGGAGAAAGCCCTATGGTGGAGGGAAGCTGAGGCTTGAAGAGAAAGACAAAAATAGTCCTGAAAGGTAAGAGATTAGAAGGAGGGTTCTCTAGCATGGAGGATCCTTTGTGCAACTAAATGAAGACAACTGGAGTGTCAGATTCAAAGAACTAGCAAGCAGGAATGGTAATGGGGACTAAAGCTGTAAAGGAAGGTAGGTGGGAGCCAGAATGTGGAAGGTCTCAAATTCCATAACGAGAAGCTTGTGTTTCATCCTAGGGGGCCATAGGGAGCCATTGAAGACATTTGAGCAGGGAAGTGGTGTGGTCAGAATCAGAAGATTATTTCAGTAACTGTTGAGAAAGAACTGGAATGGATGAAGGTTAGAACGGCTAAACCACAGCAGAATGCTACCAGTCTTGGGGAGGCAATGTAGAGATTATGCGGGAAGGAGACTGTCAATAGAATGATGAAAGGTTGCCCCATTGGCACCTCCAAGTTTGCTTCCCTCCCCATAGGCTTTGTGTTTTGTATCAATTCATGGGCTCCTGAGAATCCTTTGCATCACATATATTTTCTGCAGGATGGCATACAAGCTGTCTGACACCCAAAGCTCATATAACACATTGAATGGCTATGGAATTTGGGGACCCTTTTCTTTAAATTTGGGAAAATCTAGATGTGAGCTGGGCCTGAGCTTTATTTTGCTATTTATCTTGGGTTAACTCCAGGTGAGGGCAATAAGCCAAAGAGAGAAAATAATCCTCATTCAGTCAAGAACGTAGGATTGGACACAATCCATCTGGGCCCATAGTCCTTCAGGGGACCCCAGGTCACTGGTTACACTAGAATATTAGCCCAATAACTGGAAGAGAGGATGGAGATACAGGAAGCTTCAGGAAAGTCTGTAGCATGGTTTCTGATGCATGCAGAGAGCTCCTGATTCTAAAGGACAAGATGGGAGGAAAAAGACAAAGAGCCATTATGAGGGGTCTTGGGAAAGCTTGGAGAATGGGAAAGAAAGTGAACTCCATTTTTCTGCCTGAAACAACCAAGTCTCAGGAAGAAAACTGAGTTTCAAACCAGCAAGTCAAAGAGCTGAGGGTTCTGAATTCTTTCTCAAACTCTCAATGAACCTTACCTGTTCATCCTCCACTATAGCCAAGAAGGAAGCCTGGGCAAAGTGAGCAAGATTGCACGAGCTTCTTCCCCTATCCCCCAACAATAACGACAGATAACATGTGCATAGGGCTTTAAGGTTTCCAAAGCAAACATTTTTTAATTACACATGTTATATCGTTTCATCCTCACAACAACCCTTTAAAGAAGATGTCTCATTTCACAGATGGGTAAACTGGGTTAGTTAGGTGGCACAGTAGATAGAGTGCTGTGCCTGGAGTCAGGAAGCTCTGAATTCAAATCCAGCCTCAGACACTTACTAGCTGTGTGAGTCCAGATAAGCCTTAACTTAAACATTAACACTTAACCCTGTTTTCCTTAGTTTTCACATCTCTACAATGAGTTGGAGAAGGAAATGGCAAACCACTTCAGTATTTCTGCCAAGATAACTCTAAAGGGGGTCATGAAGACTCATGAAGAGTCAGACCCAACTGAAACTATTAAATGACAACAGTAAATAATTGGGGTCAAGTGACTAGCCCAGGGTCACACAGCTAGGGGGTGTCTGAAGCAGAACTTTCATGACTTTCTGACTCAAGGTCCATCCCTTAACCCAATGAGACACTCAGTTGCCTCAAAACAAAAATTTACCTGGAACAGTGACAATGACAGAGGAGTAAAATGAGATTTAGTTGCAATTGTAACTTCAGAAGATTTCATTCCAGAAGTATTGATATTTTAATGCAATTATCTTTTCTACAAACATTATTCCATGTCTGACAAGTTTTCAGATTTAATCACAGCCCAAAAAAGAGTTTTTGGTTAAAAAAAAGGTCAATTATGCACTACCACATTTTGGAAGTCCATACCTTCCCTTGACCTCTGTCAGCTTAGCCATAGCCCTTCAAACCAGCATGAGGTGGGAGCTAGGCACCCTCTGGATTTCCCGATATAAGGAAATTCAGCCAGGAATACAAAGACATCATTCGGGGTGCCATTTTCTATTCTCTTCCCTAAGCATCTCAGTCCCCATTTCACAGAGTCAAAGAATCTTAATTGCCAAATCTTGTGGCCTTTTGCCAGTCCTCTCTGACTCCTCCACAACTTTTGACACTATCAATCACCCTCTTCTCCTGGTTTTCCTCTCTCCTCTCTAGGTTTTCATGGCACTGCTCTCTCTCTCTACCTGTCTGACCACTTCCTGTTCAGTCTTCTGTGCTGGGCCCAACCCATAAGCTCCCTGAGTGTCTGTCCTGGGATCCCTTCTCTTTTGCTATACTATTTTACTTAGTGATCTCATTAGCTATCCTAAGTTCAATTTTTAACTCTATGCAGATGACTCCCAAATTTATTCCAGTGCTGGGCCTGGAGTCATGAACGCTTGAGTTCAAATTGAGCCTCAAACATGGACTAGCTGTGTGACTCAGAGCAAGTTACTTAACCATTATTTGCCTCAATTTCCTCATCTGGAAGATGGGGATAATAATAGATAGATAATATAACTTGATATAGATAATTTAACTTAACCCTGTTTGTCTCAGCTTCCTCATGTATAAAATGAGCCAGAGAAAGACAATGGCAAACCACTCCGGTGTCTCTGCCAACAAAACCCCAGATGGGGTCATGAAGAGTTGACCATGACTGAAGAATAATGCTAATACTAATTAACAATAATAATACCTCCCAGGGTCGTTATGAGGATCAAATGAGACAATACTTGTAACGTCTTGGCACAGTGTCTGGCATGTAAAAAGTGTGATCGAAATGTTATTTATTATAATTATTATTATGATTTGTTTTTCAGTCATGGTTATTCCTTCATGACCCTGCTTAGGGTTTTATTGGCAGAGACACTAGAATTGTTCGCCATTTCTTTCTCCGGCTCATTTGACAGATGAGGAAACTGAGGCAAACAGGGTTAAGTGACTTGCCCAGGGTCAGCCAGGTACGTAAATGTCTGAAGCTGGATTTGAACTCACAAAGATGAGTCTTTCTGACTCCAGGCCCAGCATTCTATCTGCTGCACCACCTTACCTGCTCTTGATGACTGTGATACAGATGAGGAACAAAGACCCAGATTGGTTCAGTGATGGTCACAAGGCAGTAAGCACCAGAGACAGGATCTGAACCCAGTTTCTTTGACCCCAGTGTCAGTATTCTTTCCATTAGACCACAGGGCTAAGATGGTGGTTGTGTTCTTTAAGCCCAAAACTTCAAAGCAGGAATCTTTCTACAGGAATGATTGTATAGCTGTATACCAATATTCTCTTCTCCTATCACCTCCTCCCTCCCAGCATCCCTATTTGCTTCTATTTTTGTTCAGACATGATGCTCCTAACTTACCATCAGAAAACTATGAGAAATGAATTTCTATGCCCTGCCAATGACTTGGCACTAGCTAACCCACCCCTTCTACCTGGGCTTCCTACTAGTCACGAGTTTGCAAGATGGAGGTGCCGGCTGGGCACTTGGATCCCAAGGTACCTGGGAAAGAACCTAAGACCCAGACCTCCTTGGGACTATGACAGAAGCAACTGAGCTAACCCCATCCAGACACGAACACATGTACCCCAACATACCTTTGGACTTTTGACAGTTTCTATAAATCTCTGTCTTACTCAGTCCTTAGCTTTCCAAAGACAGTAAGAATTAAAACAGTCATCTTTAGTTGACTTCTAAAATAAAAGTGATGCCATATGATTAAATCTGTGATTGACACAATATATTGGCTGATTTCATTGTTAATTAATGCAGAGAGGAATATATTAACTTAGATCAAATACATTTTTTAAAATGTTTGGCTCTGCCTGATGCTCGTCAATGACTTCAGGGTCTGGAACAATAGAGGGGGAAGAAGGAAAAGTTACCGCGATTTAATTTTTCAAGTAACACTGTTCAAATAAAAATACATTTGTCCGAATGAGATTGCCCTGAAACAGTGTTTGCATTGATGGGCTTTGAAGTAATTCTATTAAGCTAAAGCATATTTTTCATTGTGAGGTCTAAAAAAATGAAAGAAAGGGAGAATGACTGAAAGCTAAGAGTGCCCTCGCAGAGCTGCAAAAATCAAATATTTTAACCCATTTATATCTCTGTCGTCTTCCTCTAGGTTGTTATCTGTTCTACTCTCCGCTGCCATATGTCAGAAGTCAGCTTGCTCTCAGATACACAGGTGATGGGCCACCCCCTCTCCTCCAGGTAGCATGGCAGGACCAGTTTACCTGTAATCTGAAGCTGCTCCAGGTGAGAAGAAAATAGTGGAGATTTTGCTGGTTTATTTCCTGGGCCCATCCTGTACAGGAAGGCTGTATGCAGCATTATATAGGCTATAGATATGTTTTGAATCTTTTTAAGAGATAATTTAGTGAATATGGTACTGGACTGAGTAAGCAATGGGTCGGATGACATATTTTCTTCTATACTTTCATTCATCTATCCATCCACACATACATACATACATACACATACACATACATACATACATCTATACATCCATAAGCATGCATAGAGCATGGACTGGCTGTGCTGGCACATCTGACACACTCTATGAATGCCTATGTATCCATCCATACTCTATCCATTTATTTTTCAACTTTCTATCAGGCCTCTATTCCTCATCCATCCATCCATCCATCCATTCATCCATCCATCCATCCATAGGCATGGATAGATTATGGTCTGGCTGTCCTGGCACAACTGACCTATGCATTACACATGCCTACATATCCATCCACCCACATATCTATCGATCTATCCATTTTCCACCCATCTATCCTCTACTCATCCAATTATCTGTCCCTCATTTATCCAATTATTTCCCTCCATCTATCCATCTAACTATATATTCATCCATCCTCTATCCATCCACTTCTTCTCCATCTATCCTCCATCCACCTCTTCTATTCATTCAATTATCCTTCCTTCAACCATCCATCCACCTACCTGTATATACATCCTCCTTCTGTTCAACTATTTCTCTTCCCTCCATTCTCCACCCACCTATCCTTCAAACCTCCATTCTCTATCTATCTATCCACCCATGCATCTATCACTTAATTACTTACTAAGAAACCTGAAGATGTACAGGGCCCTGTGCTAGACAACATGAAAAATAGAAGAAAATAAAACAATAAAACACACTCTCTGTCCTTAAGTCTAGCAGGCCAGATAAAACATGGAGAGAGATAAGGAAGGCTGACAAGGCATGATGTCAACTAAGTTGTTTTTTTTTTAAATCATTTTAAAACTTATTTAGTAGATAAAACATTGACATAGCCAAAGGGTTAAAAACCTACATTCTACCCATCCATCCAACCAACCATCCATAGATATATATTATTATATTATTTGCCTATGGAACTGTCATGAATTTTGCATGAGATAATTCATTCAAGTGCTTTACAAACTTTAATATGCTCATATAAATGAAAGATAATTATATATAATTCCATAAAATAATTATAATTATTATTGTAGTCCAATAGATTGTGAGCTCCTTGAGGGCAGGGACCATAATTTGCCTCTATTTGTACCCCCATTGCTTAGCACGGTGCCTGGCACACAGCAAGCACTTAATAAATGTTTATTATTGATTCTTATAAATAATAAATATTTATCAATTATCAACCAATGATTGATTATTATTATCAATACCACTGTTATTGATCCTATCCATGTTTCATTCCTGGTTCCCTACAGGAAAAAGACTATATCTGTTCATGACTGAATTGTACCAAACCATCAAATTGAGGCAGTGATTCATCTACTGAATATATTCTAAATGTTTCTACCTAGAATCCAAGACCTTCCATAATAGGGACCTGGACTTCTTTTCCAGCTACAAGCACTGCCATACATTCCAGCCAAATCTGATGACTATTTATTCCCCAAAGGCATTCTGGGCCTTTCTAATGCTTGTTTTTTTGCTCTCCTACTTGTTTAGAATGACTTTATCTCCTCTATCCTATCTATTAAAGTTAAACTCATCCTCTTTGTTCAAGACCAATCTCACCTACCAACTGCTCCATGAGAAGGCAGTGGGAAGTATGGATCCAAAGTCAGAGGACCTGAGCTCAAATCTGATCATCCTGAAGGTCTCTTCTTGCTCCAAATCTATGATCTCCAAACATGACCTCTTCTTCATCTGAATCCATATTTAAATCTTATCACCTGTACAGATGACACAAACCTGGCAGAGATGACAAAGTCAGCATCCCAAAGGATCTCAACCAGCTGGAATGAAATCTAATAAGGTGAAATTTAATTAGGATAAAAGTTGTAGATGAGAATCCAGCACCATGACCCAATGCTTCAGAGTTCTTTGAGAAGGTTTTGTTGCCTTCAGAACCAGGGTATCTCAAACTGGTTGTCCAGCTGGAATGAACATGGAAGATGACATCAGATCACTCAAAAATGGGCTGAAAGGGATTTGGTGAAAGAATTAGATGAGCCAGTCAATGCTGAAAGCCACAGGGCCAAGAGAAGGCTCAACTTGCACAAAGAAGAAACATTTTAAACTTTGAAATTCCACCAATATTACCAGCCATAACCAAGGGAAACACAAATCCATTCTTTCTCTGATTAACTTTTTAAAAAACAGATTTTTAATTGATATATTTTGTTTCAGCATTGCTCAGATTTCCTCCTATAATCCTCTTCCCTCACAGATATCCATGCCTTATGATAAATACTTTAAATTAAATTAAATTTCTTTTAATTAGTAAAAAACTATTTTCTTTCCCTTTTCTCCTCCTCCCTCACTTCAAAAAAAGAAAGAAAAAAGGGCTTTGTAAGAAACAGGCATAATCAAGCAAACAAGTATGAATTTTGTATATATATATACACATATATACATACATTTACATGCATATACATACATACGTATACATACATAGGTGTATATATACATCTATATTTAGATCTACATCTCTCTTGCCCTGAATCTACCACCTCTTTGTCAGGAAGTGGTGTTTCAACAATCTGGCTAGCAGCTTCTGTGGGGGTATAAGATCCACCCACAGCCAGCACCCAGAAAGCTGCCAACAGCACAGGTTCTTTTGATCTGCTTAACTAAGGAAAGCATGGTGAAGGGGTTGACAAGCTTACTTTAATTCAGCATACAAATATCATTCCCTTAGTTCAGAGGAAAAAGCCAGCACCCTGAACTTCAGAGCAAAATACAAACAAATTACAAACATCAACAGACAGACCTTGTCTGATTCAAATCCCAATACATAGTTACCAGAGTTCAACAAAGTCTCAGCATCTGGGTTTACAAGCTGGAGGGCTCCTTAGCTACAGCTGCCCGGACTCTGCTCATCAACACCATCTCGAGAGCCCTGCACAAATGGCTCTGTCCTCCCTTATTATAGGGCTTCAGACATCATCAAACATCGTCTGAGTGACCGGAGTAGGTTCTGGTGATTGGTTCTTGAGTTGGCACCTCCCCTTAGGACCCTAGGAGGTTCACATCCATATAGATTAGGTTAACACCTAATAGGGCATGGCTCTGGAGTTAGCACCTCTCCTTAGCCAGCCCCACCTTGGGCCCCACCCCAGTCACCAATCCACACCCACATAGGTTCCACACCTAATAGGGGTTTGGGCCTGGGGCTTAGCACCTAGTAAGGCTCAATGAAATACACTGAATTACTCAAAGCAAACAAAAGCCAAACTCTTCAAGGGCACTAAGTGCTAAGGAGCCCATTTTGCTTACCAACACAAGTGGTTAGCGTGCTTCATTATGGGACCTCTGGAATCATGGCTAGTCATTGCCTTGATCAAAGTTCTTATGTAAAACAAAATTTAAAAAAAGAGAAAACAAAAATCACACAGTACCCATCAATACATTAAAAACATCTGACATTAAATACAATTTTCATGCCCATGGATCTTCACTCCCACTTTGAGCCATCTAAAATAGAATGGACTGCCATGGCATACAGTAGGCTATGTCACTAGAGCTCTTCAAGCAAAACCTAGATGACTATCCAACAAGGATGTGCTAAATGTGATGTTTAGATATAATTATGTTGCATATATGATATATGTATAGATTAGAAAAGATTATTAAGTTATTAAAATGATTGCTGGAAATAATTTTTAGCATTCCAGCATGGAGAGGTGATATTCCTGTCATCCTCTGCCCTGGACAGACCACATCAGTGGAATTGTATTTATACCCATTTATGTTAATGCTGTCTCCCCCATTGGAACGTAAGCTGTTTGGGGGCACTTTTCTTTATATCCCCTTAGTATATGTCCCCAGGTATAGTGCTTAACACCATACCTGGCACATAGAAAAATAATTTATATTTGATTAATTGATGAATAGATGGATGGATTCATTGTCCATATTTTAGGAGGGAAGTTGATAAACTGGTATCTAGGTGATGCAGTGGATAGAGTGCCAGCCCTAAAGTCAGGAAGACTCTTCTTCCTGAGTTCAAATTTGGCCTTACATACTTCCTGGCTATGCGACCCTGGGCAAGTCACTTAACTCTATTTGCCTCCATTTCTTCATCTGTAAAATGAGCTGGAGAAGAAAATGGTAAATCACCCCAGTATCTTTTTTTTTTTGGCTGAAGAAATTTTATTTTTTATTTTATTATTATTTTTTAATTTATTTAACATATTTAGTTTTCAGCATTGATTTTCACAATAGTTTGAATTAGAAATTTTCTCCCCATTTCTACCCTCCCACCCACTCCAAGATGGCATATATTCTGGTTGTCCTGTTCCCCAGTCAGTGCTCCCCTCTGTAACCCCACTCCCCTCCCATCCCCTTTTCCCTTCCTTTCTTGTAGGGCAAGATAAATTTCTACACCCCATTGTCTGTGTATCTTATTTTCTATTTGCATGCAAAAACATTTTTGTTGTTTTTGAACATCTGTTTTTAAAACTTTGAGTTCCAAATTCTCTCCCCTCTTCCCTTCCCACCTACCCTCCCTAAGAAGTCAAGCAATTCAACACAGGCCACATGTGTATCATTATGTATAACCTTTCCACAATACTCATGTTGTGAAAGACTTACTATATTTTGCTCCTTCCCAACCCATCACCCTTTATTGAATTTTCTCCCTTGACCCTGTCCCCTTTCAAAAGTGTTTGTTTTTGACTACCTCCACCCCCATCAGCCCTCCCCTCCATCATTCCCCCCATTTATTTTTATCTTCTTCCCTCTTCTTTCCTGTGGGGTAAGATTCCCAATTGGGTATGTATGGTATTCCCTCCTTAGGCCAAATCTGATGAGAGCAATGTTCACTCATTTCCCCTCTCATCCACCCTCTCCCTTCCTCCCACAGAACTGCTTCCTCTTGCCTCCTTTATGCGAGATAATCCACCCCATTCTATCTCTCCTTATCTCCCTCTCTCAGTATGTTCCTCTCTTATCCCTTAATTTGATTTTATTTCTTTTAGATATCTTCCCTTCATCTTCAACTCACCCTGTGTTCTCTCTCTCTCTCTCTCTCTCTCTCTCTCTCTCTCTCTCTCTCTCTCTCTCTCTCCATATGTATATATATATATGTATACACACACAACACACACATAGATATATACATACATACACATTCACCCATATACATACATAAACATATATGTATGCATATTCCCTTCAGCTACTCTAATACTGAGGTCTCATGAAGCATACACATCATCTTTCCATGTAGGAATGTCAACAAAACAGTTCGATTTTAGTAAGTCCCTTGGGATTTCTCTTTCTTGTTTACCTTTTCATGCTTCTCTTGATTCTCATGTTTGAAAGTCAAATTTTCTATTCAGCTCTGGTCTTTTCACTGAGAAAGCTTGAAAGTCCTCTATTTTATTGAAAATCCATATTTTGCCTTGGAGCATGATACTCAGTTTTGCTGGGTAGGTGATTCTTGGTTTTAATCCTAGCTCCATTGACCTCCAGAATATCGTATTCCAAGCCCTTTGATCTCTTAATGTAGAGGCTGCCAGATCTTGGGTTATTGTCACTGGGTTTCCACAATACTCAAATTGTTTCCTTCTGGCTGCTTGCAGTATTTTCTCCTTGATCTGGGAGCTCTGGAATTTGGCAACAATATTCCTGGGAGATTTCTTTTTGGGATCTATTTGAGGAGGCGATCGATGGATTCTTTCAATTTCTATTTTGCCCTGTGGCTCTAGAATATCAGGGCAGTTCTCCTTGATAATTTCTTGAAAGATGATATCTAGGCTCTTTTTTTGATCATGGCTTTCAGGTAGTCCAATAATTTTTAAATTATCTCTCCTGAATCTATTTTCCAGGTCAGTGGTTTTTCCAATGAGATATTTGACATTGTTTTCCATTTTTTCATTCCTTTGGTTCTGTTTGATAATATCTTGATTTCTCATAAAGTCACTAGCTTCCACTTGCTCCAATCTAATTTTTAATGTAGTATTTTCTTCAATGGTCTTTTGGACCTCCTTTTCCATTTGGCTAATTCTGCCTTTCAAGGCATTCTTCTCCTCATTGGCTTTTTGGAGTTCTTTTGCCATTTGAGTTAGTCTGTTTTTTAAGGTGTTGTTTTCTTCAGTGTATTTTTCAGTATTTTTTTGGGTCTCCTTTAGCAAGTCATTGACTTGTTTTTCATGGTTTTTTCGCATCCTTCTCATTTCTCTTCCCAATTTTTCCTCTACTTCTCTAACTTGCCTTTCCAAATCCTTTTTGCGCTCTTCCATGGCCTGGGACCAGTTCATGTTTTTCTTGGAGGTTTCTGTTGTAGGCTCTTTGACTTTATTAATTTCTTCTGTCTGTATGTTTCGGTCTTCTTTGTCAGCAAAGAAAGAATGCAAAGTCTGAGACTGAATCTCGGTGTGTTTTCACTGCCTGGCCATATTCCCAGCCAACTAACTTGACCTTTGAATTTTTCAGTGGGGTATGACTGCTTGAAGACTACAGAGTTCTATTTTCCACGTTTGGGGGGGAGGTGCCAGCTCTGCCACACCAGCACTGCTCCTTCCCCAAGAACCCCCAACCCGAACTGGGCTTAGATCTTCAGCCTTCAGGTGGGCCTGGAGCCGGAAGCAGCAACAGCCGAAGCTGCCCCACCTCCGCTGCCCCCGGGGCTGGAAGCCGAACCGCGAACTCCTTCCACTCCTGCAGCTTTTCCCACTTACCTTCTCTGCAGTCTTTGGTGTTTGTGGGTTGAGAAGTCTCGTAACTGCCACAGCTCACTGATTCAGGGCGCTAGGGCATGCTCTGCCCGGTTGCTGGTCTTGTTGGTCCACGCTGCTCAGGCTGGGCTCTGCTCCACTCCGTTCCCAGCTCCCAGCTCCCAGCTCTGTGTGGGATAGACCTCACCCAGAGACCATCCAGGCTGTCCTGGGCTGGAGCCCTGCTTCCCTCTGCTGTTTTGTGGGTTCTGCAGTTCTAGAATTGGTTCAGAGCCATTTTTTATTGGTTTTTGGAAGTACTCGGTACAGAGCTTACGCTATTCCCTGCTTACCAGCTGCCATCTTGGCTCTGCCCCCCCCACCCTAGTATCTTTGCTGAGAAAACCCCAAATGGGGTCGTGGAGAATAGGACCCAACTGAAAACAACTGAAAAACAGCAAGAAATGGTAAATTGGAGAATATTCAAAGGAGGGCGGGTAGGATGTCCAAGAGCCTAAAGGTCATGCCTTTTGTGGGTCAGCTGAAGGAGTTGGGGGTGTTTAGCCAGAGAATGGAAAGATTCATGGGGAACACTATAATTATCTTCAATATTGTAGGTATTTGAAGAATTATCTCAGGAAAAGGGATTATTAGACTCACCCGGCTTGGATAGAAAGCAGAATTTAGAATTGATATGAGGAGAAATTTCCAATCAATAACATCTGCATTAAGGTGGGATGAGCTGTCTTGAGAGGTAGTGAGTTCCCTACTCATTGAAGGTCTATAGGCAAGATGACAACTTTCAGGGATTTTGTCCAGGGGTTTTCTGATCAGACGTAAGTTGGACTAAAAGGCTTGTGACATCCTCTCTAACTCTGAAACTCCAATCCTCTTATGCCCCTCCCTGCCTTCAATTACTTCGGGACATAGAGACCCTACTCACCTCTAATATCCTTAAAAGCTTGGTCTGACTTGCTGATTTTTTTTGTGTGTGTGTTGCACAGCGTATAGCAAACTACTTTGTCTATCATACATGCTCGAGACAATTTTTAACTTTAATTTAATATTTTATTTTTCCCCAACTACATGTAAAAAAATTTCAACATTTTTTTCAGCTTTTGAATTTCAAATTCTCTCCCTCCCTCCCCCCATCTGAGAAGGCAAGCAATTCGACATAGGTTATACATATGTAATCGTGCAAAACACATTTCATGTAAATCCAGACAAACATTTTAAAAATAAAATTGCTATTGAATCTAGTCCAAGTGATAGAGACTGAGAAATAGGCAGACCTTTCTCCAGGTGGGCTATATCAGATTGTCCATTTTCATGTAGATCTGATGGCGTCTACCTTAGTCACACACCAAGAAATTATTTTTCGACAGCTGTTTTTTTTGTTTGTTTTTTTAGGATGGACAGTGAAAAAATATCCCATTACATTGTCAAGTGAGATAATATTTGTAAAGCATCTAGCAATTAATTATTTTCTATTTGTAATTTATATAGCATATAATTATGTATTTATAATAAATTATTAATTGATTAATAAATGCTTGTTCCCTTTCTCTAGAGTTATAGGTGCATCACAAGATCATAGATGTATTGGGCATCTATTCCAATCCCATAATTTTACAGTTCAGGAAACTGAGGCCCATAGAGGTTAAATGACTTCCTCAAGGTCATGCAGGTACTAAATAGCAGAGGTAAAATTTGAACCTAGGTCCTCTGATTCCATTCTATTAGAAAGATCTGAGAGAGATAAGAGTAAGGAGGACTTGAGTTCAAACCTGGCCTCTTAACCCTGAATGCCTCCAAAAACAAGCAAACAAACAAACAAACAAAACAAAAATGAACAAACAACAAGGAAGGGGTGGCTAGGTGGTGCAGTAGATGCAATACTGGTCTTTTAGTCAGGAGGACCTGAGTTCAAATCCAGTTTCAGACACTTACTAGCTGTGTGACCCTTGTCAAGTCAATTAGCCCTGATTGCCTCAAAAAAAAAAATGTAATTGGGAAATATTTAAGAAAATAAATTTTTAAAAATACCATTTAAAAAAAAGTCCAACTTGAGGCTGTGTGACATAGTAGACAAAATGGTGGACTGGAAGTTAGACAGACCTGAATTTGAATCCCACTTCATACACTTAGCTGTGTGACCTTGGGGAAGTCAGTTGGGGTCTCTGAGACTCAGTTTTCTCCCCTGTAAAATGAGGAGAATTATGGTTCCTACCTCACTGGGCAGGCACCCATAGTGGGTTGGTGTAGGGAAAGTGCCTGTCATTGTTGGAGCAGTACAGAAATGTCAGCTATTATTATAATTTGCAGATGACAAAGCAATGTTATCCATAAGTAAAAAATAGCATGTTAACAGTAGAAATAGTAACGGAATTAGAATCAAATAACCAGAAATCAACCAGAAACCAACTTTCTGTCGTTTACTAACCCTGTGACTTTGGCCAAGTTACTTAATCATCTTGGGACTCAGTTTCCTCATTTGTAAAATGAGAGATCTGGACTAAATTGCCTTCCAAGGTCCTTTCCAGCTTTGAACCTGTGATTCTTTGATAAACTGAGGCTCAGGTAATAAGTAACCTACTGCCTTGCCCAAGGTCACCCAAGTAGTAAGTGACAGAATTGTGATTTAAACCCAAGTCCCATGGTCTTTCCCCTCTAATCTTGGAGAAGCAGCATGAGGTCTGGAGCTAGGAATCAGGAAGAACTAGGTTCAGGTCCTGCCCACATACTGATTATGTGAACCCGAGACAGGATCCATTTTGCCTCTCGGTGATCAACGCAACTTTCTGAAATTCTTAGTCACAGAGCAGGGGATGATCTGCAATGGTAGAGGGAGTTTACACATTGGGAGTTCCACACATCAGTTTGTGAAATCCCAAGTCCAGGTCAAGGAGACAGTTCATAGGTAGCCAGGAAATAGCAATAACCTGGAAGGGACACAGACAGGGACAACACTGAACCTGCCATTTCCTTGATATATAGGAATTTCCCTGACGAGGAAATTTTCTTTCCCAATGCAGATTGGCACCCTCCTTGATGAAACCAAGGGGGAATTAATCTCAAATGCTGACAATACCAAGGCAGTGACATCTTCATTTTCTTTTCCAATATAAGGGTCAACTAGGTTCCTCCATCCCCCATTCCTTTCCCTTTCTCCTTCCTCTTTTCCTGGAAGAAGGAAATCAAACAGCTAACCATGAAGGGTTAAAGTCTGCCATGGGAGAAGGGGAATATTTCCTCCTCCTGCCGTTTTACTGTTTTAATTGGCTGTCCTGGTGACTGGGCCAGAGCCTCTTTGATACACATCAAACGTCTGCTTGTGAAGTATGGGGTATGTCAGGCTGTCGGACAAGGGTCAACCAGATTGTCGATAAGGTCACCCGTCCGTCCTTTTACATGCAGGGATCCAATCCAGGTGGAGGGTGGCCTGGAAATGAGATGACTGACCCACCCCCAACAGCCCGCACGAGTGTGGCGCGTGGTGTCCAGTCTGTTTGTTTGGAGGCCACCGGCGGCTGACTTCAAACCTAGTGACAAAGTAGGCAAACAACATGAAGGGAAGCCAAGCTCCAGGACAAACATGCAGCGTGTCAGAGTGGAGATACCATTGCCTGGGAGGTGAGACACCCAGGTTCCAGGCCCAGTTCTTCCAATAACTCCCTGGCTGACCTGGAGCAGGAACCTTCATTCCTCCAAACTCTGGTTTGCTATGCTGGAAAATGAGGTGTTTGGGGTAGGCGATTCTAAGGTAAATTCCAGTTCTGAAGTCCTATGAATGTGGGTCTCAGTTTCTCTATCCATAAAATAAAGTAATGGGTCTAGATCAGGGGTGGGAAATCTGCAGCCTTGAGGCCCTCTAGATCGTCAAGTGGAGCCCTTTGACTGAATCCAAACTTCACAGAATAATTCCCCTTAACAAAAGGGGAATTATTAACAAAAGGATTTGTTCTGTAAAATTTGGACTCAGTCACAAGGCTGGACCCAAGGACCTAGAAGGCCACATGTGGCCTCGAGGTTGAAGGCTCTCCACCCCTGGTCTAGATAATCTCTAAGATTTCATCTGGGTCTGCTACTTGTGGCCTGTGTGACAGCACCACTCTGGGCCTCAGTTTCCACATCTGTAATTTTTAAGATATCTTCTGCCGTCTCTGAGTGCAAAGAGTTTATGACCCTCTTGCTGTGAATCTGAGGTCCCTCCCCATCCTGACATTCTAGGCTTTCTGTGCTCTTCTCTGTGGTCCCTCCCACCTCTGACATTCTACACACTAACATTCTTTATTCTAAGACCCCTCCTAATTTTCCCATTCTGTGTTTTAAGAGGCTTCTGTAAGCAGCTTAGGGGCTCAGTAGAGAGAGAGCCTAGAGTTCTCCCTGGAGTCAGGAAGACCTGAGTTCAAATCCACCTTGGAAACTTAGGAGCTATGTGACTCTAGATAATTCACTTAGTCTCAATATGCCTCAGTTTCCCCAACTAGAAAATAGGAATAATAATAATAGTACCTACATCTCAGGGTTGTTGTGAAGGTCAAATGAGATGCTTGAAAAGCACTTTACAATGCTCTTTAATGCAGGGTATTATTATGACTTCCCAGCTCAGATGTCCTGTGTTATAAGTTCCCTTCCAGCTCTGACATTCTTTGTTCTAGAGTACATCCCATCTACAACGCTGTGAATTCTACACTCAAACATATCATTCTAATGTTCCTCCCAGCCCTTATATCCTCTGTTCTAAGGCCTCTCCCAGCTCTGACATCCCCTGTTCTAAGACCCTTCCTAGCTCTGACGTTCCCCGTTCTAAGGCCCCTCCCAGCTCTGACACTCCCTGTTCTAAGGTTCCTCCTGGCTCCATAATTTTGATTCTTTGAGTTTGAAGCAAAAGGAGAAGAAAAGTTTGGAGTCCACAAGTCAGGGTCAGTAGGAGATCCTTTAGCAATCACCCATTGGTGCTCAGACTGTGCCAGGTGCCATTTTGTCTTGAAGGTGCATGTTCACGTCTACTCCAAGCATCAATGCCAGGTGAGCACCAGCTCAAGGATGCAAAGGTGCTTGTCCTAAACAAGAACAGACTCAGGTGGTGCCTGAGAGTTGTCTCCAAGTCCCTGAGATGTTCCTCTGTAGAAGAAAGATTAGCTTTGCCCTGCTTGACCCTGGGCAGTGTAGCAAGAAGCAGTGGCCAGAAGCTGCCAAATAGCAAATCCTGGCTTAATTCCAGAAAAAACTTCTTAACAATAAGAACCGTCTGTAAGTGATGTGAGTTACCTCAGAAGCCAGTGGAGTCCTCCATGCCAGAGGTGTGGAGGTAAAGGCTGGACTCCTCCTGGTCAGGCCTATTGTAGGGAGGATTCCCTTTGGCTATGGGTTAGACTAGATGAGCTACAAGGTTCCTTCCAACTCTGAGGTTCTGGGATTCCCGAAGAGCTGCCTTCAAATATGACTTGACCTCAGAAGGCAGAGTCAGGAGCAGAGGGTGGAAGGTGAAGAGAAGCTAAAGTCATCTTAACCATTGGAATTAGCATGGGAAGAAGTGCAATCTCCTTTGCCAGAGGCTCTCAGAAATAAAGATGGATTGGGATGGGAGAGAATAAGCATTTACATAGTGCCTCCTGCATTCCAGGCAGGTTGCAACTATTCTCTTATTTGGTTCTCACAACAACTTTGAGAGAGAGAGAGAGATGCTGTTATCATACCCACTTTACAGATAAGGAAACTGAGGCAAACAGAGGTAAAATGACTTGCACAGGGTCACACAGCAAGTAGATGTCTGGGGCCAAGTTTGAACTCAGATCTTCTTGGCTGTGGGCCCAGCACTCTATCCACCATGCCTGGGTAGTAGATGGCCACTAACCGCATGTGCTGCTATAGAAGAGATCATTTTTCAGATACATATTGGCAAGAAAGAACCTGTCAGTCCTAATATTCTTGGCTTCTGTGAGCATCTGGAGGCTGTGGAAGGGCTATTTGCAACACCCAAGTCAACTAAAGCCACGGCAGTGGGACAATGAGTCATTTCTTTTTCAGGTCCTCAGGAAAATGTCCCACAAGGGAAGTGGAGCCCAGGAGTAGATCTGTCCTAAAACAGGAAGGATTCTGAAAAGAAGACTGCCAGGCAGGTCCCTCCAGATAGAGGATAAATAAGTTCCTTAGTGGGGAAAGAGGTGCAGATATTGTTTCAATTTTTATTTATCTTTGTGCCCAGAACAGTGCCTGGCAGACAGTAGGTGCTCACTAAGTGCTTGTTGGCTTTGATCTTGACCTTGACCTTGGATTGGACTCCAAAGTCTAAATTATCTAATTTCCTCATCCAACAGATATTGCGATATTCCAGAAGAGAAAAGGGTGGGAGAGAGATAACTCTGGTTCCTATAATTCAAGGCCAGAGGCCTTCCTTCTTGGCAAATAGTCCCTTAGACTACATAGTCCCTGAACTGGGTTTGAGGTGGGTTAGTGTGCTTCAGCTCACAAAGAAATGAGCTTTCCCATGAAGAAACAGACAAGCACCTTTAACTGTGTCCATCTGGACAGCAGATGTGTGTTCTTCGTCCCAGGGCAGGATGGGGCGAGGAAGCTGGACAAGAGCGTGCATGACTCAGCATAACTCATCTCCACTACTGGAAAATAACAACTCAGAGCATATGTCCCCCGGTGATTCAGACGACCATAGACCTGGAGCTGGAAAGGATCCAGAGTCAATTGGGCCCAACCCCCTTGCTTTATAGATGAAGAACCTGAGTCCTAGAGAGGCAAAGGAAGTTGCACGTAAGTGGTCCGTGGGTGAGAGCATCCTCTCTGAGTTCATGGGAAGTGTGTTTACAAGGCTCTCTTCTGCCAGCTGCAATACCTCTAAGGAGTATCAGGATAGACTTCAGATGAATGAGTTCCTACTATGTGCCAATCACTGAGAAGGTGAGAGTGATGGCTATAGGCTCCTTAAAAAAAATCTAAGAAAACCTGCTTCTATGTATCATTTTTCTGGACCTGTAGCTCTCCTAAAACAGGAGGTACTTCACCCCTATAATTCAGTTCCCAGGTATGGCTCTAGTGGAAAGAGCACCAGGTCTGGAAGTAGAGTTGGGCTCCAATCTTGCCTCTGATGACTTAATAATTGTGACCTTGGCAAATTCTAGTTTCCTCATAGGTCAAAGGAGGACGTTGGACCAGATGATCCCTAGGTTCCTTTCAACTTGAAATCTTCATCACTTAAATTTTGACCTTAACCCTTCAGCCCTTGGTTTGTTCTATAAATAGAAGGAAAGGACTCTTTAAAAAACATTATATCCCCCCCCCACTCCAGCACTCAGCACAGTATCTGACACACAGTAGGTCTTAAAAAATGCTTATTGTATTGAACCACAGTCAGAATGGCACTATAATCACCAAGTCAGGAAGGACAACTGGACCATGCCAAGGACACACTGAAAGGGAAATCCCAAGTAGAATCCACATAATCTTGAAAATATTAAAGCGTTGTTTTCCAAGGTCTTAAGGGAGGGGAGCAGGGCAAGGAGGTATATGTGCTCAGCTCTTTCATGGAGGTGATTCTACAAAGAATCCAAAGAGAAGAGATTTTCTATTAATAACAAATAACTCATTTACATAGAAATTTACATTTTCCAAAAACCACGTGAGATAAGCAAGACAAGTATTATTGTCATAATTTTTTGATGGGGGGGGGGGGTGGCGAACGACCCATGTTTGGTGCAGGGAGCTTCTGAGGAGGAACTTGTCTTTCAGCCAGGGCAGATCATCCTGGGTTCTGCAACTTGCAACCTTAGAGAGTTTTCTGGGTGCGATGAGCTGTTTAGAGATACATAATCAGTATATTTCATGGGTGACACCATGGATGGAGTGCCGGTCCTAAGTTCAGAAAAATTCATCTTCCTGAATTCAAATTTGGCCTCAGATACTTACTAGCTGTATCACCCTGGGCAAGTCACTTAACCCTGCTTGCCTCAGTTTCCTCATTTGTAAAATGAGCTGGAGAAGGAAATGGCAAACCTCTCCAGTATCTCTGCCAAGAAAACCCCAAATGGGGTCTTGAAGAGTGGGACACAACTGAAAAAACAACTGTACAACAAAGTCAGAACATATTAATAGAGAAATTTGAGCTCATGTTTTCTGATTCTGAGGCTGGCTTTCTGATACCATATTGCCTGTGACAACCATTTTTCAGGTGACAAACTTGATGTTCTAAGAGGGTAAGCTTTCCTATGGTCATAGATCGAGAGCTAGAAGAAACCTCAGAGATCTAATCTATTCACACCCTCATTTTACAGAAAAGAAAGAAAAGTGAAGTCCAGATTTTAGGGGACATGAATCACTCAATCAATAAACATTCATAAAGTGCCCACTATGTGTCAAGCAACATGCTCAGTGCTGATGAATATAAAAAGAGACTTGATAAAAAGCAAAGGGGGGATTCAAACCCCTGGTTTTCTGACTCCAAATCCAGTACTCTTTCCAATACACCTTGAGGCCTAGAATAAGATGATAAACTTAGAACTTGTAGGTGCCTTCTGGTCTCATTTCACAGATGATGAAACTGAGGCTGAGAAAGATTAAATGACTTTTCCACAGTCATGTGGATTGTAAATGAAAGACCTAAGGTCATTGGACTCTACATCTAATATTCTTTCCGCTTCCTTTCTCACTATATGACCGGGTAATGCAGTGGGTAGAGTGCCAGACCTGCAGTGAGGAAGACCCAGGTTCAAATCTGGCCTCAGACATTTAATAGCTGTATGACTCTGGGTGAGTGATTTAATCTCTATTTGCCTCAGTTTCCTCATCCTTAAAATGGGGATAATAATAGCACCCACCTCTCAGGGCCATTGTGAAGATCAATGAGACAATAATTGTAAATTGCTTGGCATGGTGCCTGGCACACAGTAAGTTCTATATAAACGCTAGCGACGATTCCAGGCAAAGTTTAAACTCATGCCTTCGGATTAGAACTTGGCACGTTATTCACTAACACCGCTTATCTGGAAGGCAAAGTCCAACAGATAACTCTGCTCACAGATGTTATTTTACTGATTTTATCAGTCCCCTGGAATATCACAGAGCCTTCTCCATAACATGTTTGATTAATCCAAAGAGATCAGACGAAAAATCTAAAGGGAAAAACTAAATAAATAAAACATGCCTATTGGCTACAGACCTAACGCTTTTCCCCATGTATCATGCTTCTCTGGATTCAAATATACACTGTCGTTCCAAATTAAATATTACCTCTCTGGGCCTCAGTTTCTTTATCTGTAAAATGAGAAGGGCCTAGAGATGAACATGAAGGTCTCTTTCAGCATTGAATTTTATGATTCTACCCTTCTTTCTGCTATAGTTCCCTTTTTTCTTCTCTCCTACACAGTCATAGGTCATTAGAGGTAAAAGGAACCTTAGAACATAGAATACAGAGGCATGGTATATCAGATCTGGGAGGGCTTTAGAACAGAGAATGTCAGAGAGGGGCCTAGGGAATGTTAGAGCTGAGAGGGGAAGGGAATGTCAGGTCTGGGAGAGATCTTAGAACATGGAATGTTAGAATTGGAAGGGATCTTAGATCATGGAATGCCAGAGCCAAAAAGGGCCTTAGAACAGGGGATGTTGGGGCTGGGAGAGATCTTAGAACATAGAATTATGGAACTTGAAACTACTTTACAGATCATTTTGTCTATTAACTCAGCTGCAAGGCAACAAAGATTTATTAAGCTTACTATCTGCCAGGCACCATGCTAAGCTGCTAGGAAGTAAAATACAAATAAAGAGACAGTCCCTGCCTTCCAGGACCTTTTGATCTAATGGGAGATGACAACACACAAAAGAAGTTGAAAAAAATAGAGGCATGGAAGAGGTGCTGTGCCCAGACAGGGACTCGATGGAGAAGTCTAGAGGACTACAGCCTGATGAGAAATACTGAGACTGTTCACTTGAGCACCCTCCTTAAATAGAGGTCTGGGAGGAACCCTCCGCTCAGAGGGAGGGACCGTGAGGCAAAGCACACTTGTGAATGATGAATTCCAGGTCTCAGATGATCTTCCAGGATGAAGCTTTTCTGGGCTGTGATGGAAGACTCCAGATTCCAGCCTGGTGAGAAATAATCCCCAACCTTTTCAAACATGATGACCTCTTTTAAACACCAAAATACTATGGAAACCTCATACAGATAATTAAATGTCTGAGAAGTAGTGAGAATCTGATTATGTGATCTGGGCATTACCCACTATGTCCTGTTGCCTCTCTGCTATATCTAATGATAATAATTACTGTTATCAGGTAGCTAAATATAATATTTTAAACTCCAAACATAATATATTTGTGTATGCTTGTATAAATATAAATGTAATATAAATACATATTTAACTAAGAATATAATATATTTGTATATACTTACATAAATATATATGTAATATAAATATATTTAACTATAAATATAATATATTTGTATATATTTATATAAATGTAATATAAATATATATTTAACTGTAAATATAATATATATTTAACTATAAGTAAGTATAATTAAACATAAATATATGGTGGTTACTCTGTGCCAGGTACTTGATATTTTTATTTCATTTAATCCTCATTACAGCTGTGGAAGATGCTGATACTATCTCTCTTTCACAGTTGAGGAAATTGAGGTTAAGTAGCTTGCTCAGAATCAGTCTGAAGCCAGATTTGAACTCCGGTCTTCCATACTGTAGGCCTGGTGCTCTATTCATGGTGTCCTTTACTTGGATTGGAGAAGGTTTGCTTTTTTCTTTATTATGATGAGTTAATGAGATGATCTCCTTGCAATAAATAACACTGTAGCTCCTTCATCAGTAGACTAATACTGTCCACACATCAAGAACTATTACTGATTCAGCCCCAAACCCATGATTTCATAGAGGAGTAAACTGAGAGTTCTACCCAGAACATTGAAGGACAATTTTTAGAAGGGAGAATCTCATTCTCCTCTGCTGCCTTCAGTCTCAAAAATCCAGGAAAGCTGTCCAAGTATCTTGAGTTCCCATAAATTCCCATGTGACAGATTCCTAATAGGAAGTTGGAAGCTCAACTCTCCATGAACCTCCATCTATTTTGAGTTTGTCCCATCTCTTGGGGTCATGAATCCCCTAAGATTCCTCCTTCCTGTGTAGAACAAAACTTCCTCTCATCTCTTGTCCAAAAGTCACCTCCTTCAGACTTTGAGAGGGGCCATCGCATTGGGGTGTCCTAGAAACAGGCACAAGGATGTGTTTCTTCTCTCAGTGTCTTCCTCCTAGAGGTTATAGAAATAGGAAGAGTCGGAAGCCATCTGGCTTGGGCACCATCACAGGGATTGGTTAGGGGAGGGTGAGTATGGTTTTTCTCAGTCCTAGGAGAAATCCTGGCCAGCCCATTGACCAGAAGATCTGGGGAGGTCAAAAGTTCTCTCCCTCTTTTGATCCTGATTCCACAGCTATAGAGTGATTCCAACAGACTCAGCCAGAGCCCCAGCCTCTGACCTCAGCCATGCTCTCTGACTGGCAGAGTGAATCCACTATCCACCTCCCAACCCCACCCTTACCTGTGCCCCCAACTGCATGCACATCCACAGATGACTTTTATTTATTCTATTGCATGCCTTCCTTCCACTATGAAGCATCTCCTATGTGCCTTGGACTGTGCTAGATCCTGGTGCCATAAAGACAAAATGGAAATACCCCTAACTCTGAAGTAGCTTATATTCCCTTGGGGAGAAATAACATGCATAAAACTAAGTAAATATAAAATAAAAGCAATGAGATTTTTGGGGTGGGGAAGGCACAGTAATAATTGGGTGAATCAAGAACGTTCTCCTGCCCCTGAGAGAATTTTGCCAATCAGCCCATAAGCATTAAGTGCTTACAATGTGCCAAGTTCTATGCTGGGCATTGGGGCTTCAAAAAAGAAAATCAACGCAGACTTTGCCCTTAAGGAGCTTCCATTTGACAACATCTATGTAAGTAAGTATACGTAAAACACATATAAAGCTGATACCAGGTAACAAGGCACTTATACCTTGCATAGTGACTTTGTATGCAGTGGGTGCTCAATAAATGCTTTACAGACTGAATTGGTGTCATTTACGTCCACCTGGGGTCTACCACTTCAAGGAGAAATAAACTAAATACTTTCTTCCCTCAAAGTACTTAGGGCCTCCTGGTGGTGATGGTGGAAGGGGGTGAAGGAATACCACAGCTAGTCAAACAAGAAGAGGAGAGAGTATTAGTGTCCTGCTGCTGGCACCTTTCTTCTGAGGTTACCTCCCACTTACACTATCTATATCTGGTACGATTAAAGTTGTTGGCCTGTTGTCTCCTCCATTAGAATGGGAGCTCCTTGATGTAAGGACTATGTTTTTGCCTTTTTTTGTATCCCAGCCCTTAGTAAAGTGCCTGGCATATAGAAAAGGCTTACTACATGCTTTTTGGACTGACTGACTGACTGACTGGCAACTGGCAGGAAATCAAGGAAGGTTTCACGGAAGGAGTGGTACACGAGTGAGACAAGGCATGGGGTATATTTCAGGCATAGGAGGCATGGTTTGTGTGAACACCAGAAGCAGGAGGAACAACGACACGTTCAGAGAACTTCCTTCACTGACTCTGAAGAGGATCCTCTGGTCAAGCTGGACTGTACGCTCTAGTGGTGTTCAGGGAGGAGTAGCCCCTCTGGTGTGAGGGAATGCCAAGTCCTTTTCACGGCTGCTCATCCACCTTTGGTGTCCACCTGATTCACTCAACTCTCACCTGTGGCTCCAAGAAGTGGTAGCATGAGCAGGGGCCACACCTCAGTAAAGCTGTCACAGCAGATGGGCTAAACCAGGCTGAGGTTAATCAGCAGGCTTCAAACCCATTGGTGAGTTAAGAGGGTGCCTAGCCCAAGCATATGAGGACTTCCCCCAGCGAAATGGGTACATGAGAACAATTTGTTCCATTGGTCACAAAGGTGGCTGAAGCAGGTCGTGCGGAGTGCCTAGAGCTGGGTTATACACCAAAGATGCCAAGGTCATCCACTGCATTCTGGGCCATTGCCAGTTGTTTTGACTTTTGTCCTGCCACTGGACTTTGATGACTTTGGAAGAGAGAGTGAGGCAGATGATTTTGCACAGCTCTACCACACTTAAATCCAATTCACATTCAAGTCAAGCCATCACCCATGATGCCATTGGTTCTCTTCGAAAATGAGCGATGAACAACAACACCTCTCTAGGGATTCATGAGTTGCTTCCTCTCATGAACAGGCCCATTGATTCAGAAGTTGGTAGTGCTGGTGATGTTCAGATTATCTTTGAGGTAACAGAGAGCACCATCCTCTAAGGTTTAAGTTCAAGTACCAAGCTTTAGGGTCAAAGTTTATCCTGAAATAGCAAACAAGACAGAAAGCAAAGTAAAGGGAAAGATAAAGATAAGAGAGGGGAAAACCCTCCCTGGGTCCAGGGTTGTACAATCTACTCAGAGAAGATGTCCCTAAAATGGCTCAAAAGCTACATTAAAAAGGCTGGAGAAAAGTGCTATGGATTTTGAAACAGTATCTGGACAATAGATGGAAGTTTTATGCTTTCATACATTCTTTCAAAAACCAACCACCAAGGGCTTCCAATGTCCTAGTGGATCAATATTGGGCCCGGAGACAGGAAGACGTGGGTTAGAAGTCTGACTCTGCCACTTGCTAGATGTATGACCTTGAGATGAGTCATTTGGTCTTTTCTGAGTCTTGACTTCCTCATCTGTAAAATGGGGAGAATGATCGACTCTGCCTCTCAGAGTGGTTGTGAGGATCCAATGAGATGATTTAGAATTTACAAAGCCCCTACTATGTGCCAAGCACTGTAAAATGGCACTGTATGGGAAGTTTTTTTGGGAAACTTTAAAACTTATCAGAATATGATCTATAGTTTTGATGTTTCTGACTGTAACAGGGATTTCATTGATATAGGGAATGCCAATGAGAAAATGTCCTGTACCAACACAAACTGGTAACTGTCCCAAAATGTATTCTATAGGGTTGTTTTGAGGTCCAAATGGGATAATGAACATAAGAGACAGTTATAGTGTCTGATGACTATTCATGAGTGTTAGCCCTGTCTCTGGGGCAGCTAGATGGTGCAGTGGATAGAATGCTGACCCTGAAGTCAGGAGGACCTGAGTTCAAATCCGGCTTCAGACATTTACTAGCTGAGTGACCCTGGGTAAATCGCTTCACCTTGTTTACCTCAACTTCCTCATCTGCCAAATGATCTGGAGAAGGAAATGGCAAAGCACCCCAGTATCTTTGTCAGGAAAACCCCAAATGGGGTCACCAGGAGTTGGACATGACTGAAACAACTGAACAACAATCATGATAAAGCTTTGTCTCCAAAGGGGTTCGTTTGTCATTGGGCTGAGCCTCAGCTCCTTATCCTATGATTGGGACATTTCTAGAATGTTCCACCTTTCCTTTGTTCTGGTCCCTAAAATCCCACCACAGAGGTCTTTAAGCAGAGACTGGACAGCCACTTGCCAGGCACATACTCCCTCCATAGAAAGGTGGTCTTTGATTCTCAAATTCTGTGCTCCTGTGATTCCAGGGTACCTGCCACCATGCAAGGTGGCCCCTTCCTACTTCCGAACAGCTTTCGTTATTAGGAAGTTGTTTTTTTTTTTCCCTGAAGCCTATACCGACTTCTTTGGAGTTCACTCTCATCCCTCTCGGATCTGGCCCTCACGCTAACTTCTTCTTCCACACGTAGCCCTTTGAATGTCTGAACACAGCTTGAGACATGAATGTCTTCCCTGGGTCTTTTTTTTCTCCACACTAAACAGACAAGTTTCTTCTTCCCATCCTTCTATGGCATGAACACAAGGACCTTCACCACCCTGATCACCCTCTGCGAGGTGTCATCCAGCTTCTCAGCGTGCTTCTTAAGCTGACTCTACATCCAGAATTCTCCCACCGAATTATGGTTTACTTCATTCTTCATATCCCTACACCACCAACACACTGGAAAGTCAATAAATATTTGTTGATTGGCTGAATTTTAAGCAGTGTATCTGGACAGCAAGGATATTTTTCTTGGGAAAGGAGAGTCCCTCAAATCTGCCTGCCAGGACCATCTTTAGAGCATATGTTTCAGGAGGGAATCTTTCCAAGGACCATAGTTTTGGAACTGGAGGGGGACCTCAGAAATTGTCTAGTAGGACCCCTTAATTTTTCAGATGAGAAAACCAAGGCGTAGGGAGGTTAAGTGACTTGTCCACAATCACAAAGCTAGCAATTTATAAGCAGAATTTGAACCTAGGTCTTCTGACTCCAAATCTGCCATTCTAGGGCTTTTCTGCTGACTGAAGCCACTGTAAAACAGACAGACAAACAAGGAAGCACAGGAATGAATGAATGAATGAATGAATGAATGAATGAAAGAACAAAAATGAGCAAAATAATTATGGGAGAGAGTTGATGCCTTATGGAGAGGAATGTTAGGAAATGACCCCTTAGCTCTGAGAACAGTGTGGAAGCAAAGAGAAGTAAATTATCGAGAGTTCAGTGGTGAGAGGTTGCCAAAGACCCCTTCCCACCCAGACCACCCAGCAGATCTGCTGCTCCCATGTGAAGGACACCCAGCTCCCAGGACAGAGTATCAATCCCTCAGCCTGAGATTTGGGCCTTCACTTTCAAATGACCCAAATGTCAGCCAACTTCCTGTACATGGCCTTTTCAAACATCCTCAGTCGCTTGGTGTGGTGAAACTCTTTCCCCTCCCTTCGATGAGCGTCTCCTCTGCCTCACCACCCCCATCGACCCCTCCTCCTCAGCCTGCTCTCCTCCATCTCTGACCCTGGCAACATCCTGTCCTGCCCCTGAAATCAGCTCCCACTCCAAATTCCAAGTCTGATAGCAATCTAAAGCAAATGCTTCCCCAGGCCCAGCTCCCTTCTTGGGGACACCTTATCTCTCTTTCTTCCAGGATGGCTGCAGTTCAAGGAATCCATACGCTCTCTCACACGCCTTTCTAATTTTAAGCCTGCCCTCTGCCCCCCCTCTTTTCTTCCTCCTTCCTGGGCCTGGGTGGGGCTGGGAAAAGAGAGTATGCCTATCACAGAGCAGACGACTGGAGGCCTAGGCTGAGGACATCCCTGTGGACTCCAGGTGTGTTTCTAGAGTGGTCCCAGCCCAGCGTGCTAAGAGTTGGGGGGTGGGGTGAGGATAAAGAGCTTAGCGGCAGGCACCCCAGGGACAGAGCCAAAAGCAGGCCTTGGAAGCAGGATGTCCTGAGTTCCAATCCTGCTTTAGAAGTTCTTAGCTACAGGGTCCAGGTAAGCTACATAACCCTTCTATCCCTCAGTTTCCAAGGCCAGATCTCTATCCACTGTGCTACACTGCCTCTTCCTTTGTCTTCTCCTCTTGCTTCTCCCCTTCCTCCTCCTTTTTCACTTCCTCTTCCTCTTTTTTCCCTCTCCTCCTTCTCCTCTTTTTCTCCTCTTTTTTCTCTTTCTCCTCCTTTTTACCTCCTCCTCCTCCTTCTTCACTTCGTCTTTCTTCTTCATTCTTCCTCTCCTCCTCTTTCCCCTTCTCCTTCACCTCCTCCTCTTTTTTCTCCCTCTCGTCCTCCTCCTCTTCACCCTATTCTTTCTCCTTCTCCCTTTTCTCCTCTTTCTCTCTCTATTCATTATAGATATATCTTTATATCTTGCATTTCTAAACAGATTTCAGATTTACAAAGTGCTTTCCTTCTTACAGCTCTATGACATGGGTAGTATAAACAGCATTGTCCCTGACCTACACTCAAGGAAACTGGGGTGCTGAGAGGTTCAGGGACTTGCCCAAGGTCACATGACTCATGAGTATCAGAGGCTATAGAATAGCAGAGCTGGGGGGACCCTTAGAGATTGTCTAGTCCAGTGCTTCCTCACCCCTTTTGTCCTGGGCCCCTTGGCTGGCCTGGTGATACACTATCAAGTTTTTAAATGAATACAATAAAGCATAGAAATTTGCAAAGGAAATCAATCTTATCGAAATACAGTTACCTATCTATCTATATATCCGTCCATCTATCTCTCTCTATATATATCTCTCTCTTTCTCTCTATCCATCTCTCTCTCTCTCTCTCTGTCTCTCTCTCTCTGTCTCTCTCTCTCTCTCTCTCTCTCTCTGTCTCTCTCTCTCTCTCTGTCTCTCTCTGTCTCTCTCTCTCTCTCTCTCTCTCTGTCTCTGTCTCTCTCTCTCTCTATCTCTCTCTCTCTCTCTCTCTGTCTCTCTCTCTCTCTCTCTCTCTGTCTCTCTCTCTGTCTCTCTCTCTCTCTCTCTCTCTGTCTCTCTCTCTCTCTCTCTCTGTCTCTCTCTCTGTCTCTCTCCTCTCTCTCTCTCTCTCTGTCTCTCTCTCTCTCTCTCTCTCTGTCTCTCTCTCTGTCTCTCTCTCTGTCTCTCTCTCTCTCTCTCTCTGTCTCTCTCTCTCTCTCTCTCTCTCTCTGTCTCTCTCTCTCTCTCTCTGTCTCTCTCTCTCTATCCATACATCCATCCACCTATGTACATCTATCTATCCACCTATCTCATCTATCTACCTGTTTATCTATCTATCCACCTACTCATCTACATCTATCTATCTGTCTATCTATCCACCTATCTATATTCATCTATTTACCCTGTCTATGTATGTATGTGTATATATATGTATGCATGTATGTATCTGTCTATCTATCTACGTATCCACCCAATTTTATCTATCTATCCAATCAACCCATCTACATCTATCTATCCATCCATGCATCTATTCATCCATCTACATCCACCTATCTATCTCTGAAAGTTGTCCCTTTCCTCCCCAATAAAACATACAGTCTTTGAGGCCAGTGACTGTCCCTATCTCCACATATCCAGAGAAACTTGCAGAGAGGCCAGTATACTGTAGGCATTTAATAAATGCTTGTTGATGGATGGATGGATGGATACTTGCTGATTCTACTCCATGTTTGGTTTATTATTCTGGCCACTCACCCATGGGACTGTCATCTGTTCTTAGCCCCACTTATCATCCCTGGAAGCCTAGTAAATGGCAGCATTCGGAGAAACATGATGGGAGCCCAGGTTCCTCCTGCATATTTCAGAGGAAGTGGCAAGAAAGGTGAAGATGGCTTAACCTCTCAGATTTCCAGCAGATTGGGAGGGAACCACAAACTCATGGGAGACTTCATGTCTGAAGAGAAAGGGGTTTATCCCCCTAGTCATCACATGAGGAGGGACAACAGAAATACAAACTATGCTGTTGTATCTTCTCAGGGACAGAAAAAAAACAAGAAAGACTCTCCAAATGTGTTCGGTGCTGCCTAGGGTGAAATTATGGGAAGACGTGGAGTAGAAGCAGACAGGACAGGCAAGCATGGGAAGGTTCTGATGTGTTCACGGAAGGGATCATCTATATGAAGGTAATTTCAGATCCATTGGAGATTTCTAGTATTACATGCCTTAAAACAGGGGATGTAAGAGCTGGGAGGGACCTGAGAACAGGCTATGTCAGAACTAGGAGGGACCTTAGAACAGGGAATATCAGAGCTGGGAGGAGCCTCAGAACAGGGAATGTCAGAGATGGAAGAGAGCTTAGAATATGGAATGTCAGAACTAGGAGGACCCTTAGAATAGGGAACGTCAGAACTTGCAGTGGCCTTAGAACAGAGAATGTCAGAACTTGGAGGGGCTTTAGAACAGGGGATGTCAGAACTAGGAGGGCCCTTAGAACAGGGGATGTCAGAAGTGGCCGAGACCCTCTACAGAGTCCAATTCTTTTGTTTTAGAGATATGGAAACAGTCTTAAGGAACAGAGGGGACTTTCCCTAGACCTAGTGAGTCATTAGTTTCCAGCCTCCATTTTTATCCTCATCTTTCTGAACACTTTAGGTCAAGTTTGTGGTGGTGAATGTGGTATATGGCCACATACATATGAATTTTTGCAAGCTAGAGAGTTCTCCAGCTCATACCCCAATCAGGCCCTCTCCAGAAAGTGTGACTCGATCTCAGTTCCTCTTTCTTTATGTTTTATTCTGAGAAACATTCTCTTCTCATCACTCCCTTTGTTCTTCCTCCCTGCCCATCACTCTGGGTATAAAAAGAGCTGTAGGATTTGAATTAAGGGAAGACTGGGATGAGATTGCTAGGGTCAGTACAAACCCTGGACTGGTTGGATCTTGGGGCAAGGCGGGTGCAGGCATTCTGGGTAGCAACCTGCCCCCAAACCTTTGTATCCTTGATATTTGCTGAGTCACTTTTCAGTTGTGTCTGACTCTTTGTGACCCCATTTGGAATTTTCTTGGCAAAGATACTAGAGTGGTTTTCCATTTCCTTCTCCAGCTCATTTTACAGATGAGGAAACTGAGGCAAACAGGTTGAAGTGACTTGCCCAGGGTCACACAGCTAGAAAGAATCTGAGACCAAATTTGAACTCAGGAAGACAAGTCTTCCTGACTCCAGGCCTGGCACTGTCCCACCTAGCTGGCCCTGTGTCCTTGATAAGATTTCAGGGATTTGTAGTTCAGAAGACCCAGATCTAAATCCTCCCCCCGAGTCACTAGTTGTGTGATCATAGGTAAACTGTTCCTCTGAGCCAAAGTTGCTCCTCTGCCAAAGTTGGGATCAGAATTCCTGCAGACCTGCCCTCCCCAGGGTGCTGAGAGCACCAAGCAAGGGCTCTGCAAACTTTAGAGCCTCCTAGATATGTCTGCTGTTAATTGTGTTGGTGGTTGTTGGGGCTGTCTATGGACAGACAGGCAGATCCTACTTCCAGAGACAGTGCATTATTTTTGAGTGCTACGGAAATGCAGAAACATAAATCTCCCTGGGACTACTGACTCCAAGGTCTATTAAAGGCAAACAAATACTTCCTCCACCAGATCTTCTTTCCAAAAGCCTATTCTTTTATGAAGCATTTGTGTGTGTTTGTGTGTGTATGGGTGTGTTGCTTACACACCCACACACATTCATCTCACCCCACTGAACAATAGCATTTGTCTCTTGCAGTCTGGCTCAGACTCTCTGTTTCCAGCCTCTCCTGTCTCCAATCCATCCTCTCAACTCAGCAGCCAAGATAATCTTCCTAAAACACATCCGACCACTGCTCTACAACCTTCCCTGGATCCCTACTACCTTTCAGATAAAATTCTAAATTTTTCATTCAACATTGAAAGCCCTGCATGATACGGCTCCTGCCTAGCTACCTTTCCAGATTTATTTCACATCACCCTTCTCCAAGTACTCACTGTCCCAGCCAAATTGGCCCACTAGCTCTTTCCCTAAATCAGCCTCCATGTCATCGCTCCTGCCTGGAATGCATCTTGCCCCACACTGCCACCTCTTAGTCTTCCAAGCATCCTTAAAGTCTCAATTCAGATGCCAGTTTCAATACTGCCTCCCATCAGTACTTACTCCCACCTCAAATTCTTTTGCATTAATTTAGCCATTTTAATTTTGACTCCCTTCAGTGGGCCCTGAAGTAGAATGGAAGCTTCATGAGGCCAAGGACTGTTCCATTTTCACCTTTTCATTTCCAGTACCTGAAGCAGTGCCTGGAGAGTTAGATCACGGGAGTATAATTTAGAGCTGGAAGGTGTCTTATATGTCATCAACTCCAAGACTTTCATATTACAGATAAAGAAACTGAGGCCTGGGAGGTTATTGACTTGTTCACGGTCAACATAGCATCTCTGAGGTCAAATTTGAACCCAGGTCTTATACATTCTAAAACTAACAGCCTTGAATTACTTCTCTTCTCTTCCTCCTTCTCCTTTTTTCTTCTCCTCCTCTTCTTCCTCCTTTATTCTCCTCTTCCTATTTCCCCGTATTTCTTCTCCTTTTCCTTTTTCTTCTTCTTTCTTCTCTTTTTCCTTTCTCCTTCTTTCTCTTCCTCCTCCATTCTTCTCCTCTTCCTCCTTCTCCTTCTTTCTTTTCCTCTTCCTTTTCCACCTTTCTTCTCTTCCTTTTCCTTTTTCTTTCTTCTTCTCTGCCTCCTCTTCCTCTTTTTCTTTTTACTCCTCTCCTTCTTTCTCCTCCTTTTGACCTATATTAGTACAGGAAATGTATACTGTCACTCACCTCACATGTTGGCATCATGTTACTTACAGTCTTATAGAATTGCCGGGGGCACTGAGGCATTCAGTGACTCGCCCAGGGTCACACAGCCAATACATGTCTGACTTGAACCCACTTATTCTGACTTAGAGGTCTAGCCTTCCATCCACTGAGGAATTCTGTCTCTCCAATTAGGCACTTAATAAATGCTTGTTGAATTAGATTGAAAGTAAAGGCTGAAACTGATTCTGAAAATTTCTTCCCCAACTGTGCTTTGAAAGGGGCAATCGTTCCTTCTCCTCCACAGGTTCAGTTGAGGGGTGAGAGGTTTTTTTTCCCCCTTCCATGTACTGCTTTCTATATAGCGTAGCTAAGACAGACAACCCATCTCACTTGCAACCTAAAGACAAGGTCTGCTCTTAATTGCAAGCAATTTGGGCAATCAGAAAATCTTCTTTATCACTGTTTATATTAACAGCTCTCACTAATAGCCCACTGGAAAACAGAAGAAACTATTTTGCCCATCATGTTACTTTTTTAAAAATTTTAATGCTCTGAATTAATTGTATCTGAATAGATGATGCCTATGCTTGAAGGGGGTAGGAGGAAAGACGATTCAAGAAGAAAATAGTTTAAATTTGAGCTCTGGATCTTCTCCAGGGCTAGCCACTGAGGCTCATGGGAAGTTTCCAAACCTCCCTGTGCACGTGCAGAAAGCTAGGATGGGGTGCCAAACCTCTGGGTTTCCAGAAAGGTTGTCCTGGCACACAGCCTGCCCAGGAAGGCTAGATTCCCCTCCAAAGCACTTGGGAATCCCGTTAACTTCCCCCAACAGGCTGGCATGTTCAGAACAGGTGGGTGGGCAGCAGATCCCCGCTGGGCTATCCTGAGACTGGGTCATATGCCATGGAAAAACAATGCACATCCTGGCATTTGTCTGTAACACCACAGGCTACATTATCAGCACCGTTCATGTGGTCCGTTCACTGCCCCTCCCTTTATTGTCCACTTCCCTGGACACTTGGGGAACAATCAGGACCATCACACAATGGGCCTCTAGAGTTGAATTTTCCCTCCCCTGTGAGCCACTAGCAAAGAGGGCTAGAAGGTTAATTGAGTCCACAGGAGTCCCCAAAGGCTTGAATGTATTTGAAAACCATGTCACGTCCACCTGAATCTTCAATAGCTTCTATAAGATTGCCTAGTGTTGGACCCTCCTGAGCCTGGGAGCTTCAGAATTAATCATTGGATAGGTGTGGGGGGAGCCTGGAAGTCTGATGTCCTCACTGGCATAGAGAGTGGTTTGGATAAATGGCCTGAGTACCAAGCTGGCCATCTTTGCCCATCTGCACCAATGGACAATAAGAAAACATAAGGCCGAAGCTTGGTGACTGGCAGGGAGGGGCAGGGTTGGGCTCTGGGTTTCTCTGATGGCTTTCTAATCACTTTTGGAAATATGTCCTTTGTTTCTTTGTTCCCTCCTGGGGAATGTGCCTGTGGAGCAGATCCAAGGAACTGAATAGCCTTTGTGTATGTGAAACCCAAGGGGAATGCACAATAGACTCCCAGAGCTCCAACCAGCAAGTATGAATAATCCTAAGTGCCATTTCACAGCATCTCAGACTCGAATTGCTGGAAGGGTCCTCTGAAGCCATCCAGGCCAACCTATACCCACACAAACATTCCCCTGCAATATCCCAGACTAGTGGTCTGTCATCCAGTCTACTCTTGAAGACTCCCAGTGACAAAAAACCCATCACCCCACAAGACAGCCCATGCTGCTCTTCACAGATGCAGAGGAGCATCCTCTGGGGGCTAGAAGGGAGCTTATATATCATTTTATAGCAGACAAAGGTAGCGAGGCCTTGTCCAGTGTCACAACAAGTGGCAAATGCTTGATGTAGGGTTTGCTGGTGCCATCCCCAGTTCTCTTTGCATTGTACTCTACCACCCCTCCAGGCAAAGATTTAGAACTAGAAGAGGTCTTAGAGAGTGCACAACTCAAGCTTCTCAGAGGAGGAAACTAACTTCTAAGGAGATGAATTGGCTTGTTCAAGGTTACAAGACAATAAGCTAGAATTTGAATCCAGGTCTTCTGACTCCAAATTCAGTGTTTCTATTAAGCCACATTCTTTTAATCCCCTGAAGCTCATAGGGAACACAGCTTTCAAGCTGGAAAGGACCTTAGAGATCTTGTAGACTCCCTTTCCCTCCCTTATTTTACAGAAGAAACTGAGGCCCAAAGAGGGGAAAAGTGATTTCCCAAAGCCACAACCTAGGAAGTGGCAAGTCCAGGACTAGAACCCAAACCTTTGGACTCTACATCTTGTGATCTTTAAAATAAAAACAAAACTTTCTTGCAGGCATTTCTCTTGAAACCCACAGTTAATCCAAACAATTGTGCAGGCCTTTGTGAATCCAGTAGACATATAGAGAACAGAAGATACAATCAAGTGTTAAAAACTGCATGTACATGAATGGAGACATGGATAGATGGATAAATATGGATAGATAGAATTGATAGAGATGGGTGAATGGATAGATGGGCAGAAGAGTGGGTCCATAGATGGATAGATAGATGGATATATGGTTAGAGAAACAGAGATAGATTATAAATAAATATTTATTAACCACCTACTATGTTCCAGACACTATGATAGATAGATAGATATGGATGGACAGATGGAAGAGGGGGTGGATAGATAGATAGGTAGATGAGTGGATAGATAGAGAAACAGAGATAGCTAATAAATAAATAAATATTTATTAAGCACCTACTGTGTTCCAGACATTATGATAGATAGATGGATATGGATGGACAGATGGAAGAGGGGGTGGATAGATAGGTAGATGGGTGGACAGATAGAGAAACAGAGATAGCTAATAAATAAATAAATATTTATTAACCACCTACTATGTGCCAGACACTATAATAGATATGGATGGATAGATGAATGGAAGAGGGGGTGGATAGACAAATAGATATGGATTGATGAATAGATAATCTGAGATAGAGAGTGAATGAATAAACATTTATTAAGTACCTACTATGTTCTAGGCACTGTGATAGAAGATAGATAGATGGATGGATAGAAATAGATAGATACAATACTTACTAAAGTTAAGCACTGAGGTTACAGATATGGGCAAACAAGAGATCCCCTCCCCTTATGAGGAGCTTACATTCTAATGGGAGAAGGTAACCCATAAAGTAGAGTTGGAAAGGAGATGGGGAGGGTACCAATAAAGGAGAAAGGTAGCTGGTAATGAGGTGGAGAAGTCCCGAGAGTGAGTGTATTCAGGAATAAATAAGCATGGCTGGGGTCCCTCTAGGAATGATAGAATACCCCTGTAATTCTTGCTACCAGGGAGGCTGTGGCTGAGGCTAGGAAGTTCTGACACAGTCAGCTAAACGTCTATGCTGTCCAAATGAATATAGTGAGTCTCTAGGAATGGGGGCTGTGGGGGGGGGCGGAATCACTAGATTGTCCAAGAACCGATTAACCAGCCCAAGTCAGAACGTAAAGAAGGTCAAAGCCCTCATGCTCATCATTGTGGCACTAGGCTTGTGAGTAACCCCTATACTTCTAGCCTGGGTGAGAGAGAGACCCAGATTAAAAAAATAAAAATTCAAGAAATAGTGGTTGAGACTAGGGAGTCACAAGTCAAGAAAGTCAACATTTATCACCCTGTAATCATATTCTGAGTGTCATAGCTACCAGTCAGACCCCATTTTTCCCAACAAAGTCAATTGAACAAGCATTTATTAAGTGCCTACTGTGTGCAAGTATGAAATGGTCCAGCATTCCAAGGCACCATAAGAATGAATACAGGTCTACATAGGATTGGATGTTAATGCATATGTGACCTAGAATTCCTCTCATTTCATCTTCCCTGTATAATTATGAGTTCTTGATGGGAAGGGGAAAACAATTAAAAGTTTCTAAATTGCTACTGTGGCTAAGTTTCCAATGGGGATTCATGAGAAAAGCTTGGGCATGAAAAGTAAAACCAAAGACTTGGGTCTCCCTAACATTCATGATCATTTCTTATTAACATCCAGTTCTTTATCTCAGGATTCCAGAGCACTTGGGAAGGGCTGAAGGCCTCCTGGACCCTCTGTTACATGCATTTGGAGGAGAAAGACAAGGAGGAAGCTCAGGCTGTTAGAAGTCAATGAAGGGGCCCCAGGTTCCAGCATCATTAGGAAGGATGGTGGGAAAGAAGCTTTGGCTTCAAGACTTCTGGATTTGTCCATTTCTGGAGCTGGTTTGTGACTTCATATGGAGCCTAAACCCTTTGAGAATGATAATATTGATGAGGTACCACTATAACCAAGGGAAGAAGGTAGTAAAGCTTGAGATTCCACACTCCAGAATTATATTTCTAGGTACATGTTGCATTTTGGAAGTTACAAAGAGCCAGATTTAGGCTTGATAGCAAGAAAAACATCCTGACATTAAGCTTTCCCAGACTGGAATGGACTGCCTCATAAGGTAGTGAGCCTCCCATCATCAGAAGTCTTCAAGCAGAAGCTAGATGGGTGTCAAGGGGAGTTTTTGTTTGTTTGTTTTTTCAGGTATGGGTTGAACACTGAAGTCTATTCCAACTCTGAAATTCTGTGATTTTCATTGGTTTCAAAAGGCAAGGGATAGATATATCCCTTATACCCCAATAATCAATCAGTAATTATTAAGTGCTAACTGCAGGCCAGTTTTGTTCTATACATTCCACAAAAATAAAAATGAGATAGTCCTTGACCTGGATGAGTTTACAACACAGTGAGAGGAGAGAGCATGCATTTATAAAGATATATCCAAGAAATGATTCAAATAAAATATGAGGGTATTTGAGGTAAGGGGAATAGGTATTAGTAGCTGGGAGGATCAGGCAAATTTGAGCTCTATGCCAGGAAAAACTTCCTAACAAAAGGAGAACAGGCTGTTTAAGAAAGTAGTGAGTTCTCTTTCCTTGGAGGGAAGGGGAACTTTGCCCTTCAAAGACTAGATGACCACTTTAAGGGTTGTTCTAGACAAGGGCTTCCTAAGTTTTTTTGCACTCCAGACCCCTTTTTGCATTTTGGCAGTATTCATTGGCATCGTGTGTTGATGGCATGCACAGTGCAAAGTGCGCATGCTGTGTGTTCAGAACCAAGGCTGCAGTGAAGTTGCCCGATGCAACACTGTCAAGAACTGCCAGAAACACCTCTGATTCATTACGCATTTTATTTTTAATTAATTTTTGGTCATTGCACATTCAGGAACCTTTTAATGTTGCCAGATTTTTCAAGATCCCATATGGGGATATGACCCACAGTTTAAGAAGTGTTGTGAAGGAATTCTTTTGAAAGTATTGAATATACTAGGCGGCTTTTGAGATTTATTTCAACTGAAAAGTACTGGTCTGAGCTCCATAACTGGGTGAAACCCAGAAGCAACTCTCTGCAGAGTCCTAAGTCCCAACTCACATACTCAGGTGCTTGAATGGGGAAATCAGGAAAGTACCCCAAGAGAAGGGAAATCAGAGTTACTTCCTCTGAAAGCATAGAACATACAATGGACTTAGAATCGAAGGACTTGGGTTTGAATTAAAGTGCTGCCTTATACTAGTCGTGTGACCTTGGGCAAGTCATGAGTAATCCTCCTTCATCTATAGCATAAAAGAGGTTTAGAGGGCCTCTGGAGTCTTTTGCTGCTCTAAATTTATGATGCTAGGAACTATTAGTGGGTGATTTGTCTTTGCATAAAGATTTGGATTTAATCATAGGCCCTCTAAACAAAGGTTTTATAGTGAATAGACCACCCGGTCTAGGGGCAGCTAGGTGGCACAGTGAATAGAGCTCTGGGTCTGAACTCAGGAACATCTGAGTTCAAATCCAGCTTACTAGCTGTGTGACTCTGGGCAAGTCACTTAGCCCTGTTTGCCTCAGTTTCCTCACCTGAAAAAGGAACTGGAGAAGAAAATGGCAAACCACTCCAGTGTCTGCCAAGAAAACCCCAAATAAGGTCATGAAAAGGTGGACATTACTGAACAACAGCAACAAGTGAATAGAGTGCTGAGGTCTGGAGTCAGGAAGACCTGAGTTCAAATCCTACCTCAAATACTTCCTAGCTGTGTGACCCTGGACTTAGCCACAATCTGCCTCAGTTTCCTCATCTGTAAAATGAGATAATAGTACCTATCTCACTGGATCAAACATATATAAAGTGTTTTACATTCCTAAAAGCTTTATGTAAATATTATTTAATTTTTATTACTCTCACAACTATCTAGTCTAGCCTATAGGGGTAGGGCAGGGGCGGGGACAAGGACACGATATGTGTTGTCATTGATGTAGAATCTCCAGGTGATGACACTCTCTCTGCCAGTGCAGGTGAGCACCTCCTCTCCAACAAACAGTTTAAAAAGTTGTCTAGATCTCCACGAAGTAAAATGACTTTCCTAGGGTCATGCAGACAACATGTGTCAGAAGCAGGATCTGAAGTCAGCTCTCTGGGCACTGAGACTATGTAACCTCTTACCAACCCTTGCCCACTCTACAGTGCCCTGGACAAGGGACATGCCACCTTCTGCTTTAAATCCTGCCAGTGAGAGGGACTCCACTCCCAGGCCACCTTTGGGAGGCAGCAATTCAGATGACCCCGACATCCAAAAGGAAATCTTCCTCTCTGCAACATTCTGTTCTTTGGAGTCACGTTCCCCCGTCCCCTGGCTGAAAACTCCAGTGTCTCTGTGATCTCTGGGCCTTGGAGCTAACCTGGGGGAAAAGTGGCATCCCTACTCTGGAAAGCGTGGGTCTGTCAATCAGAATCCTTTTCATTACTCAGAGCTTCTAATTAGCTTGCATTCTGGCCTTGCCAAGCTGGCTAAATCTGCACTGAAGCTCCTGGGAGAGGCAGGAGTGGGCTGGGGACCAGCTTCCCAATTAACCACCTTTGCACGTGGGAGCTTCCCGGAGACAAAAGGAAGCTGGGAGAAGAGACAGCATGAGGACACTTTCCCATCAAAGATGTTGGGGGAACATACCACGGCCAGTTCTCTTTGAAAGGATAAAGCCCTGGTGGGAAAGGGGAAGGCTTAGGAGCATAACCTTGAAGTTGGAGAAATGGAGCAAGATGGGTAGGGAGGGATAAGAAATAGAACTAAAAACCCCATAAAGTCTGGAGCATTGATGACAGCGCTAAGGGACACATTTTAGGGAGAATGTTGATAAAATGGAGAAAACCAGGAAGACCAGGGTGGGCAAGGGCTTTGAGATGTTGCCATCCAGGAATTGGTTGAAGGAACTGGGTATGGTTTGCCTAGAGACCAGAATACCTAGGGGGACATGAGAGGTGTCTCCAAGTATTTGAATGCCTGTCCAAAGGAAGATGGATTAGCTGCATTCTGCTTGGCCCCCACAGAGAAAGAACAGCAAAGAAGGAAACTGAGGATTGATGTAAATCAACTCTCCCTCACAAAGGAGAGGTGCCCTAAAGCAGAATGGGCTGCCTTGAGGGGGGGCTTTCCACCATCACTGGGGGCCTTCAATGACAAGCTGGGTGACTCCTTATCTTACGGCAGGCATTCCTGGAAGGATCTAGGCTGGGCTATGTGGTTCCTGCACCACTAAATTTCTGGGGAGTCTAAGTAAAGCAAAGTTAAGGAAAAGAGAAAAGCCAGCCTCTGAAGGAACCAAAGGATGCCCAAGGTATAAGTGGAAAGGCTGAAGTGATCTCTCCTCTCAGGGACCTCATGGTCTACGTTCTCTGGGCCTGGATTTTCTCCCCTGTAGACAGCTCTGGGTTAGGGGCCCCTTTCATTTTTAAGTGCCATGAGGGTTTCAAGTCCCCATAAGAATGTAAAGCCTCCAGGACAAGTATTTCTTCCTTCGTATCCCCAGCACATAGTACACAGCAAGCACTTCATAAATGAATACTGACTGATTGACATCTCTTGGGGAGCTGTGTCAAAATGGCTTGGGGCAGGGCCCGAGGACAGCTTTCAAAGCTAGTTCTGCTACTGACCCACCCAGCAACTCTGGGCAAATCATTTCATCTTGGTTTTCTCTGGCACAGTGAGTGGATAGAGTGTGAGGCTGGAAGTCCAAAAGATCTGAGTTCAAATGTGACCTCAGATGCTTACTAGCTGTGTGACCTTGGGTGAGTCACTTAACCTTTGTTTGCCTCAATTTCTTCCTCTGTAAAATGAGGATAATAATAGCATCCATCTCCCAGGGTTGATCCAATGAGTTAACGATTTCTGCATGCTTAGCACAGTGACCAGCACCTAGTAGGTGCTATGGATATGTTAGCTATTATTAGTATTACTGTTGTTATCATTCCTGATCCTCCCTGGTGTTAGTGACTATCTCCCACTCCTTCCCATAATTCCCCCAGCTCATCACTAAAACCTTGCTCCTCTGGGAACCTGGGGAGAAGTAACTGTGCGAAGTCCGGCCAATGAAAGGCCAGTGTCACTGAGATCTGTATGTGTGTAATGGTGACCAGTATCCAGAGAGGCAATCCCTGAGACTGTGGTGGGCAGGCTGGAGGAAGGAGAGGATGTTAGAGACAGGACACAATGGAGGAGATAAAATCTCCTTGGATCACAGAACACACGAACTAAGAAGGAGTGCAGAGCATAGAATTTCAGGGATATGAGGGAGCTTAGAACAGACAATTTAAGAGCTAGCAAGAGCTCTAGAACCCAAAATGTCAGGGGTAGTGCCTTAGAACAGGGGATCTCAGAGCTGGGAGGGGCCTTAGAACAGGGAATGTCAGAGCTGGGAGGGGCCTTGGAACAGGGGATGTCAGAGCTGGGAGGGGCCTTAGAAAAGGGAATGTCAGAGGAAAGAGAGAGCTTGGAATAGTGTTGGAGCTAAAGGAAGACTCAAAAACCCAGACAGTTAGGCTGGAAAGGCCCTTAGAGATCACTCAGTCCACATCCTTCCAGCCCTCCCTGTTCTCCTCAGTTTTACAACCCAGTCCTGTGTCTGTCAAAAGAATGTGTGCTAAATACCAGAGGAGTGGACCAACTACTCAAACCACAGTTGAAATGGCTCCAGCTCAATCCTGAACAAACCAGCTGCGGCCAAGGCCCCAGCCCAGCCTGCCCTTCCTGCAGTTTTCCTTCTTGTGCCCAGACAAACAACCATCCTGAGTTTGTGGTGGGTGGGTGAATCACCATCGAGTGTTACCTCAGCCTCCAAGAAAAACACGTCTCCCCCTCCTGGAGTCCTGCACTGTCCTAAGGTGAGCCGGCTCTCTGGGCTGCCCTCAGGAATGGCATCCGCTTGGCTGAAGAAAGATGAAAGAATTCTAAGGGAAGACTAAGGCCATTTCCCTTGTTTTTGAGGAAAGCCCTCCAGCCCTGGTGCTGTCCTTACTGGCCGTGTGACCATAAGCAAGTCTTTCCCCTTTCCTGGGCCTTAGTCTCCTCATCCGTAAAATGGGATGGTTGGACCAGATGGCCTCTGAGGTCGCTTCCAGCCCCAATCCCATGATCCTGCTGTCGTTGGGACCAATGATTGCTCAGTGTTTGAACCATGAGGAAAAAAGAGACCATCTAGTCCAAACCTTCATTCTATAGATAAGGAAATTGTGGCCCGGAGAGGAGAAATGGCTTTGTCCTTTCATTCAGCAAGGGTTTATGAGAAGTGTGCTATGGAAATGAGGGAGGAAGGAAGGCAGGGAGGGAGGGAGAGAGGAAAAAAAGGGAGGAAGAGATGGAGGGAGAGAGAAAAGGGAGGGAAAGAATGAAAGAGAGATGGAGAAAGGAAGAAAGGGAAAAAGGAAGGAAGACACAAAGGAAGGGAAGGAGGAAGAAAGAGAAGAAGGAAGGAAGACAGGAAGGGAAGAAGGAAAGAAGGAAAGAAAGGAGGGAGAAAGGAAGGAAGATAGGAAAGAAAGAAGGAAGGGAGGAAAGCAAGAAGAGAGGAAGGAGGGGAGGGAGGAAGGAAGGAAGGGAGGAGGAGGGAGGGAGGGGGGAAAAGAAGGAGGGAGAGAGAGAAAGGAAGGATGGGAATGAGGGAGGAAGGAAGGAAGGAAAGAAGGAAGAAAGGAAAAAAGGGAAAAGGAAAGGAAAGAAGAAAGGGAGGGAAAGAAGAATGGAAGGGGGAAGTAGGAAGAAAGCATTTAAGTGCCTACTGTGAGTCAAATTTTGTTCTAAGTTCTGGAACACAAATATGAGGAAAAAAGAAAGACAGCCCTGCCCCTCAAGGAGCTTACATATTATCAGGGGAAGCTAACACACAGAAAGTACCTGAAGAGTGGGGGTATGGGAGGATGTGAAAGTGCCCATCATTGGGACTCTCTGGGGTCTCTGGCCTGGACCCCTCCCCCAAAAGGAGGCCCAGGAGGTCCTCACAAGTGGGAGAAGGGGATGGGCCTGGTGGAGGGATATTCCAGAGAAGGATACTGGAGCAGTCAGATGTTCCAGAGTGAGGAGATCCCTGGCTTTGAGGGAAGTTACAGGATGAAGTAGCAGCAAAGGCATGATTTGGGATCCAGAAAGTCAGGAGCAGAGCCATGAGAGCAAAGAATGAAGGAGAGGAAGTGTGGTACAATGGGAAGAGCACTGGTTCTGGAGTCACAGAGCTGAGTTCCAATCTCACATCTGATAAGGTCATATCAATCTGTGTGACCTTGGACAAGTCACTTACCCTCCTAGTGCGTTAATGTCGAGGCAGCATAATACAGTGGATAGAGTGATAAATTGGGAGTCAAGAAGATCTGGGTTCAAATCTGGGATCAAATACCAACTGTGGAATCCTGAGCAAGTCACTTAACTCTCTGGGCCTCGGTTTCCCTACCTGTAATAATGGAGGGTCTGGACTTGATGACCTTGAAGGTTCCTTCTAGTTTTAAGTCTATGATCTTATGAGAAATCGTTTTTACCTGGGAATGTGATGGTGGCCATGGTGGTTTGGGACCCCAAAGGGAAGGCAAGTAGACCACCAAACTGAGAGTAACAAGAAGAATAGATTCTGATCTTGACAGCATTTCATCTCTGACATCCATGGCTTTGCCTGTGTTATTCCCAGTGCCCTATCCATGCCTTCTCATCTTGTATGACTTGTCTATATCTTCCCATATTTCTGCCACAAAGTCTATGCAAACTGTGGGGACCTGCCTCTAGACCTCTTCACATTCTGAAGGTACTGGTGTAACTCATGAACAGCCCATCCATGATCACCCACTCATTTCCTCTTCCTGTCATGTCTCCCTTGGGTGGTCTTTTTTGTGCTGCTTTGTGCATATATACATAACAAAGTACATAAATATAAAGTGTATTTATAATAGAGTTTATGTGTATATGTCTTTTATATACATACATACACACACATTTTAGGCTATTAAAAATTCTGTGTAACTTCCCAAAAGAAATCCAGCCCATTTTATTCCTCTTATTTAATTAGAGGACCAGCTCATATCCATTTGCAGCACCTGTCCCTCTCCAAGATCCATAGATTGGTGGAGCAGCTCAGTGGGTCACTCATCTAAGCAACAGGCATCATTCACCCTTTTGTTGTTGTTGGTTTTGTTTTTTTCTCTTTGATTTGTTAGGCTGAATTCTTGGGTGGTGCTGAATCTCATTCTAGAAGCTCTGAGGTTTTCAGGACTTGGTGTAATCAGCTGACTGCCATCCACATATGGAAACATCAGGAGAACTTCAGCATCTTTAGGTTATCCTCTTCTGTTTGCACTCTGCTCTGAACAATTCCTATGACTGGGGCAAACATGCTTGGCACATAATAAGTGCCTAAGAAATTTTTTTCTGCTTGTTTTTGTTCATTTATTCATTGTTTCGTCTGCCAAGCATACATTTATCCATTTTGTGATTTCCTTGATATTAACAATCTGAAGATCATTGAACAAAGTTACCTCTGTAGGTGCATCCATCAAGAAATCTTGCCTCTCTTTGATGTAGCTATAGGAAACACTTTGCTGGAGAAAAGCCTTTAAGATGCCATTTTACCCTAAAGAATCAAATACTTAAAAAATAGTCAACAAACAATAAATGCAGTGGAATTTGCATCCTCTTCACTTTTTGAGTCAACTGTGTGATGGTCAAACATGTTTTACTGTGGAATATTCTTTATGAAAGCCCAACTCTTCTTTTCTCATAACTTTAGCATGACTACCCTTGATATGTGTGTAAATTACTCTCATAAAGATATGGCAGGGATGGGAAAATACAGAGACTGGTGGTTATCAATGTTTTCTTGCTCACCTTTTTCCAGAAGCATTGCCATCCATGATTACCCCTCCCCCCAATTATTCAGGATTTCCCCTTCTTTCTGACATTTTAAAAATTCATCCCTCAATGCCCTTAAAATTTTGCCTCTTCCTGAATAGACTTCCTCCATCTATATTTGTTCTGGTCCAGTTTGAAACAAAGTAGCTGACTAACATTTATACTAAGGTTTTCAAAGCATTTTACATGTTATCACATCTGAACCTCATAAGAACCCTATTGGATAGGGGCTATTATCTGTTTACAAATCAGGAGAGAAGTTAAATTACTTGCCCAGGGTCATAGAGCTAGTATGTTTCAGAGGCAGAATTTGAACTCAGGTCTTTTCCAGCTGAAACCTTCCATATGTGTTGTCTCCCCATTAGACTCTAAGCTCCTTGAGAGTGTGGATTGTCTCACTTTTAGATCTCTATCCTCAGTATTTAGTACACAGTGCTTTTTACACAGGAAGTACTTAATAAATATTTTTTCCATTCACGCATTCATTTTGTCATTTCCATGTTTGTTTTCCTTAACATAATTTCCATTTCTTCTCATGTCCCATCAGGCCATGCCTCCTAAGTAGTTTCCAGAGGCAGCAAGTCAAGGGTCTAGTGAAATGTCTTGTTGTGCCCTCGTGAAGGATTTTCCCTTACTCAACCCCAATGAGCCATTTGTTTCCTTGTCACTGGTCCTAACCAACATGACTTCCTTCAGAGAAGATGAAGAAGAAGAAGAAGAAGAAGGAGAAGGAGAAGAAGGAGAAGAAGAAGGAGAAGAGAAGAAGAAGAAGAAGAAGAAGAAGAAGAAGAAGAAGAAGAAGAAGAAGAAGAAGAAGAAGAAGAAGGAGGAGGAGGAGGAGGAGGAGGAGGAGGAGGAGGAGGAGGAGGAGGAGGAGGAGGAGGAGGAGGAGGAGGAGGAGGAGGAGGAGAAGGAGGAGGAGGAGAAAATATAAAAACAAACAAACAAAAATCACTGGGAGCTGTTATGATAGAATCCAAATGCAGTTGCTCCACTGTCCTTGAAAAGTTTGTTATAGAAAGCATAGAAACCAATAACAGGTATATTCCTTGTGTGTGTGTGTGTGTGTGTGTGTGTGTGTGTGACTATTCTTGTTTTCCTTCTTGTAGTCGAACCTTGCAGTGATCTTGGAAAGATTTGGCCCTTTCCTGTAAAACATTTCCCTGCTCTCCACTGCTTTCCACTATTTTAGAAGCCAGAGATGATCATGATCTTCCACCTTCCTTCTCTCTAAGGTTTTGCAAATGAGTTTACATTTTAAATTCCCATTGATTTTGGCAGCCATTTCTCTTCCCTTGGCAAATAGATCAAAAACTTGGAAGCAGTTTCTAGGCTCTTATATTCTCCTCGTTGTGGTGATACCTTGATATCGGCTAAATTTCTTTAGGAAATGATGGTCTGTGTTAATTTCTCTTCTTCTGTCCAGTTTCCATTTGCAGAGAATGTGTAAATACCATATCTAAATAGGTCATGTTGGAACTTTTCCAGCACATGCTTTATCTTCTCAGCCTGAGCTCTTCTTCTAGTAGGTGTTGATTCTGAGTTTTGCTTCAAGAAGCTGAAGGTGTAATAACCAACAGCTGATTTGGAATGACTCTCACATCAACTGCCAATTGTTTCCTGTTGGTTAAGATAGTCGACGTAATTGTCGATGATATTATTCGGTGCTCCTCATGTCTAGAGCCATCTGATATTCTTCTTGAAGAAAGTACTAATTATTTCCTGGCTCGAGGTTTCTAAGTATTCTACAAGCCTTTGGCCCCTTTCCATTTCTTAATCCTGAGCCATATAATTCTACATATTTTTCATTGTCTTCTCCTATGCCTGCCATTCCATTAAAGTCACTAACTGTTAAAGTATGTATTGATATAATTTGGATCATATCCTTGCGTTCTTCAGATAACTTCCTCCCCACCCCCACCCCCACCCCCACCCCTGTCTGCTGGAACAGATTTTGGAACATAAGTTACAAATATCTTCAGGGTGGTCTTTCCATTTTTACTCCTCATGAGTACTTCAAGGTAAGATCCGATGAATTCACATAAGCAAACATTAAGAGTCTATACTAATAAGGGAAGAAATATAGGGAGAAATTAACATGATGTAAAAATAAGATATTTCAATGTGTCTTAAAATCACTATTTTAAAAATAATTTTTGTTTAAAATTATTTTAAAAATAATTAAAATTAATTTAAGTTTTAACTTTTTCTAAAAAAAATCACTGAATCTTGCAACTACACACACACAAACACACACACATGTATCTACTATATATTGGTACAGTTTCTCCCCTCAAGGAGATTACATTCTCTTTGGAGAAATAATTCAAAATGTCCACAAATTGGTATAAACTTTATACAAAGTTATTTCAAGAGGAAGAGAGTGCTAAAAACTGAGTTGGAAAGATGGGGAGGAGTGTTTGAAGAGGTTTCATGTAGGAGATGGCACCTAATCTATGCTTTTAAGGAAATTATAAATTCTCTGAGACAGAGGTGAATAGCGAGTGCATTGCAGATATGGGGGACCATGTCTTCTAAAGCATGGGGGTAAGAGATGGAATATCATGTATATAGAATACCCAGAAGGCCTGTTGGACTTGATCAGAGAGCCTGTGAAAGTGAACAATATGACTTAAGAATGGAAGGGTAGACAACTAGGTTTGTATCCCAAAGAGATAAAAGAAAAGGACAAGGACATATGTGTACAAAAATATTTATAACAGCTCTTTTAGTGGAGGTAAAGAATTGGAAATTGAGCAGATGCCCATCAATTGGGGAATGGCTGAACAAGTTGCTGTATATCATTGTGATGGAATACTATTGTATTTTAAGAAATAATGAGTATGAAGCTCTCAGAAAAACCTGGAGAGACTTACATGAACTGATGCAAAGTGAAATAAGCAGAACCAGGAGAACATTGTACACAGCAACAGCAATGTTGTGTGATGATCTACTGTGAATAACTTAGCTATTCTCAGCAGTACAATGATCCAAGACAATTCTGTAGGACTTATGATGAAAGGTTACACCCATCTCCAGAGAAGGAACTGGTAGAGCTTGAATACAGATCAGATACTTTTTCTTTACTTTCTTTATTTTTTCTTATTGTTGTTTTTTTTGTCTGTGTTTTCTTTCACAGAATGACTTACACAGAAATGTGTTTTGCATGACTACATATGTATAATCTGTGTCAAATTGCTTGCCTTCTCAATGAGGGGGGAGAGGGAAGAGAGAGAGAATTTGGAACTCAAAATTTGAAAAAACAAAGGACTGTTAAAATTGTTTTTACATGTAATTGGGAAAATGAAGTATTAAAAAAGATTAAGTAAAAAAAGAATGGAAGGTAGGTGGGAGACAGATCATGGAAGTCTTTCAATTCCAGGTTAACACAAAGGAGACATGATGATTGTGAAGCAAAGGGTTGATGTGGTCAGACATTTGTTTTCAGAATGTTAATTTAGCAGCTGCATGGAAGATTTTGGGAGACGGAGGAGGCTGGACACAGGAGGATATTATAGGTGAAAGGAAAGGACAAGGCTAGAGACTTCATGAGTGGAGAGAAAGAGTTGGATGCAACAGACACTGTGGGGATACAGCTGCCAACATTTTCCAAGTCTGTGAATATAGGGGGAGGGGGAAGGGAAAGGGAAGTAGTCAAGAGTGAGTCCAAGGTTGCAGCCCTGAGTGACTGGTAGTACCATCAACAGAAATAAAGAAAATTGAGGGGAAAATAAAAGGAGCTAGATGCCTATGGGGCCAATATGTGGAGATGTCTGTCAGGCAGTCGGTAATGAGGGACCGGAGTTCAGGGAAGATTGTGACTGGATATACAGACCTGGGAGTTGTCCGCCTAGAGATGATAATTGAGCCCATGAGAATGAAGGAGATCACCAGGAGGGAAAGAGAATGTGTATACAAAGAATAACAAGAGGAGTGGGACCAGGAGAGGGTCTTGGAAGATGCCCACACTTAGTATAAAGAATATATAATATAAAGAAGAATAGATGATCTAGCAAAAGGGATCAAAAAGGAGTGTCCAGAGAAGTAGGAGAAGAACTAAGTGAGATCAAAGGAGTTAAGGGAGGAGAGAGCACCAGTAGGAGATAGGCAAATGTCCCATGAAAGGATGTTTTTTATTCCTCTTGCAGATAAATCTTCTGACTCCTTTCTTTTGCTTTGCTGGGAGAACCTGCGAGCCAGCTCTGAATTCAGCAGCAACTTCCTTCTGTCTTCTGGTTTTATTTATAGTGAGAAAGTCAGTATTGATATGATTTAGACTTTCCATTAGAATGTGACTTGGTCATTGGACAAGTGCCTCCTACTTAGAGCATCAACAGCTAAATTAGCATTTGTGGATGTGTGATTCTTTTGAAAAAATAATTTTATTTGTATTTATTGCTATCTCTTATTTTTACATCCCTTGTATTCCCTATATATCCCTCTCCCTATATCCCTATCCTCTTCCCAGAGAGCAGTTCCTCAGAAGAAAGAATTTTAAAAGAAGAGAAAAACAGTTAAGCATAATTAACCAACATATCGTGGGGAAAACTGAAATTATATGCAAGGTTCCCTATCTTGCAAAGAAGCAGAGAGCAGTGCCTTCTTATGCCTCTCCTTTGAGGTCATTAAGCTTGGTCATTATCATTTCCCAGCATTTAATTTTGGCTATACCATGTGGGGAGGGGCAGGGAGGAGGCCTACTTTTATACGGAAATGCTCATATAACAAGCACTCTAGCCTCAACCACCTAGACTATATCAGGTGACTTGGGAATTCTAGAGGTACCCCTGAGGGGATTGAGGGTGTCTTTTTCTACTCCTATCTGCTTAAGTTCCATATCAGTGTGCCCCTTCCCACCAATCCCATTGCTAACTGCCAGTGACTAGAGTCTCCATTCCATTTAACCAATTAACTTGAGTTAACTAACTTTAATGGGATTATTGATAAATCACAAACCATTGATGGTATACACCAAAAGCTTCAAAGATACACATGTAAGTCAGTTTTACCAGTCACCTAATTTCTTACATATCTTTTATGGTCTCTGAAGGGCAAAATAGTACATGGGGTAAGTTTTGGAAAAAGGTATCCAAACTTTAGGCTCGTCCAAGCAATGCCAGTGATTGGGGACACTAGTATTTTATACGTAAGAGGGCAAAGGTAGCTGGAGTCATTTTCAAATACACCAACAGATGCCAGGAATTTTTTGAATACCCCAATCATGAGTATGCTCAATAAAAAGTGTACACAGGGGTGGTTAGAGACTTTTTTTAATGTCCAAGGGAGGGGTGGGGACAAATAGATGGCTCAGTGGATAGAGCTCTGAGTCTGGAATCAGGATAACCTGAGTTCAAATACAGATTTCAGATACTCATTAGCAGTGTGATTCTGAGCAAGTCATTTAACCTCCATCTCCCTAATCCAGTGGAGAAGGAAATGGCAAACTACTCTAGTATCTTTGTGAGAAAACCCCCTTGGGGTCATGCAGAGTCCAACATGACCAAAATGACTGAACAACGTCAAAGGATGCTGCTAAGAACTTGGAAACAGTTTGTTTTCTTAGGTAGGTTAAACAGTTCCCCTGTAATCTCATTTCCAATATCAATTTGCTCCTCTGGTTCTTTTCTCATGGACAGTATAAAGTAGATGTCAGTCCCAACAGCCAAATTTTCATAAACTCTAAACAAGTCAAAGGAATCCGTGAAAGTGACAGACGTTTGGGAACACACTTTTCATAAGCCTAAGGAATTGGCCCATAAGACTTCTATCCGGCATGTCTTCCTCTTTATGGAGAGGCAGCATGGTAATGGAATAAAGTGCTGGGCTTGGTTTCATAATTCCATCACAGACACTTTCTAGGCATGTGACATGGGGCGCTCAGGGATACTGAGAGCTGTATGACTCAATGTCCAGTTCCTCATCTGTAAAATGGGACAATATACCTCATGCATGAATGAATAAATGAATGAAAAAAAAAACATTTGTTGAGTGCTTACTATGTCCCAAGCACTATCTACAAACCTCACAGGGTTATTGTGGGGGTAAAATGAGATAATATATGCAAAGTGATTTGCAAACTTTAAGGTACTATAGTACCTTAAAAAAACATGGGATATCATCATTAACTGATAAGCAATATGGCACATTGGGTAGAAAGTTGTCCTCAGAGTTAGGAAGACCTGGGTTCTGGTGTGCCTCTGTTACATACTGACTAGACCACCCTGGTCTCTCTTGAATGCCACAAGCAACACTCTTAGACTATAAGTAACTGACCAAGGGCTGACATTTATTGGTAGGGGGAGGTTCTTCCCCACTCCCATCTTCCCAACCTGGGAGTTTCATATGGCAAAGAAATCATAGGTCTGGTCCAAAAATAAAAAGGTATTACTCACATTATAAGTATAATTCGGAATCTATGCTACTCCCTTCCTGACCCTTTCCCACTTTCAACAGAATTTAAAAAATCATTCTTCCAAAATTGATTCCTTCCTATCCCAGGCTTTCTCTCCTTTCCTTTCTATAGGCACATTTCAACCACCTCCCATGAGATGATCTATTCTGGCCATTCCAAGGTTGTGTAAAGCTGTAGAACAGAGAGGCTGGGCAGTTTAACCAAGGTCACACAGTGAGTCAGGGGCAAGGAGGGATGAAAATAGAAACAGGTCCCTTGGCACACCATGTGCAATCCTTTCAACCTCATTCGCTCCTTAAGCAGGCATCTCAATGACACACCCTCTTACATTTCAGCAGCAAGCCACAGCAGGTCAGGAATCACAGGGCATTAATTAATTCCGTGTGCAGTTCAGTATTAGCACAAGTCGGCATCAATGATCTGCTGTCCCGCAGGCACACATGCCCCACCAGCTAGCTGCTGACTTGGTATCTGTGGCACCAGAGAGCAGGTTTCTGACCTTCTCCAGAAAGCACAGTCCTCCTCACTATGTCAGCAGAAGAGAAGCTGCTTTTAGCCAGCAGCCCCGGCCAGAACAGATGGAGATCACCCATGCGGTGTTTCCTATGACAAGCCAGATTTAGCATCAGGCAGCCGTATACTGTGATGTGGTCCAGGGGAACCCTGTTCTGGTACGAGCTGAACTAAACCTCTGAAGCCTTTTCCAACTCAGGGATTCTAGGCTTCTCAGCTGGAAGAGCCCATTGACCCCAGAGTGGACAGATGTGGGAATGGAGACTCAGGGAAAGGATGTGACTTACCCAAAGTCCCATAGGGAATGAGCAACACAGCTGAGTCTGGGACACAGATCTCCCTACTCCCACACTGTGGCTTGTCCATTGAACAGAATGGCCAGATTCAGCAGACGTGTGTTTGAATCCCACACAGAACATTTCCTAGTCACGTAATTTCACCTCTCTTATCAATCATTAATAAACCAGCAAACATATATTTAACAACTATGTGCCAGGCTCTCAGGATACAAAACCAAAATAAAACAGACAAACAAAAAAAAACAGAGTTTATATTCTATCCAAGGAGATCACATGCACATAAATAATTACATAGGAAATAAACCCTAGGTAATTTCTGGGGATCCAAGGGATCCTAGTGATGAGGGCACAGTCTCTAGGAACCCCTTGAACCCTTGAACTCTCCTTGAATCTTGCCACTCGACCTGGCCTTGGCCTGAGGCTATAACCATTAAGCCCAAATGCCTACCTTGCCCAGTCCTCTATTGTCGAGCTGTTTCCCACCCTTAATCCTGTTTCCCATCCTTAATCCTGATCAAAATATCTATACCCTAGCTCTGTTACCCTAGCCCTTTATGGTCTGTCATTTCCATATAGCCTTCAGCTATTTTCCCCCATCCTGGAGTCTGACCTCATCCTTAAGTCCCTCCCTAGACCCCTCTTCTGGTCACCCCAGACCACCCCTCAATCCCTCCCACAACCTTTGTGTATATAATCTCCATCTTGCCTCCATGAGGTTGGTGAGAACCAATCTAGCTCAGATGGGTCTGGCCCTTTTTCCTTACAGGCGTTGCAAGGGGTGGGATCTCTCGGGGCAGGCTTATTTGGCTAACTCTTAATAAACTTTATCCTTTCCCTTGGCTGAGAAAGCTTGAGTCGAATTCTTTCGGCAGGACCCGGCGTGTCGGTACTTTGGGCAGCTAGGGGAAAGGAGATTTGGAAAGGTCCCCGGGAGGACATGGTCTTGAGCTGAGCTCTGAAGGAGATTAAGGTACTATAAAAGGGGGATAATATTTCCTCTCTGTCCCTTGCAGTTTGGCTCTAAGTATTAAACCCTTGAAACCTTAAAACTGCTCTAAGATATGCTAATTATTGTTAACACACAATTGGGTGTTATTTTTGTTAGCCTTATGGAGTCCTGATGCTCATATCAGAGAAATCAGCTTTAATCATTTGGGCTGTTATGAACATATGCTGCAATTGGGTATCAGGGCAATGGGTGTGGACAGATATACAAGGCCTTTCCTTATTTCTCTGCCCCCCAATACTCCCGTCTCCACTGAAGAGTAGATAATGTACCTTCCACTTAGTGTATTACTTTGTGCTAACTTCTCTGTGCACATGTGCATCTCACCAGTAGAATGTAAACTCCTGGGGGGCAGGAATGGTTTCCATTTTTCTTTCGCCATCTCAGAACACCTAGAGTCAGTGTGTTATAGTGGATAGAGAGTAGGCCTCAAATTTGGGCTTAATTAAATCCTGCCTCAGATATTAGCTATTTAACCCTGAACAAGTCACTGAAACTCTCAATGGCTCTAGGCAACTTTGTAAGACTATAAGACACAGAGTTGATGCTGACTTAATTAGAGGAAAATGATACCAGGAAGTTCCCTGTATCAATGAAATCACATGCCCATCTGGCCCCACCCAGACCCTAACTTCTTCCCCAAACCTAGCATAGTATCTGAAATGCATTATCAATTTAATAGATGTCTGTTCAACTGAACTTCTTTGAACTGAAGCTGAAGTTTCTTATGACTTTACGCTATTACTCTTTATGTAAAGAGTAGCATAGTGGAGAGCTTAGTGCATGACTTAGTAGATAGAAGGGAAGGTTTGGGTTCATGCCCAGCCTCTGATATATCCTGACTGTGTGACCTTGGACGAATCACTTAACCACTTGGTCGTTTAGTTGTGTCTAACTCTTCATGACCCTGTGTGCCATAGCATGCTAATTTTATCCATAGACACATGGGCTTTTCTTGACAAAGATACTGGAGTGGTTTGCCATTTCCTTCTCCAGGGGAATTATTGTTGTTGTGTTTGTACTTCACTTTTGAAGAGGACCGTGACATCAGAGAAATGATGACATGATTTGCACTTGAATTTGATTTGAGTGAGGGAGGGCTGTGCAAGGTCACCAGCCTCACTTTCTCCTCACCAGGAAGACTAGAGATGGCCCAGGATGTATTTCGAGACCCTGGCCCTTTTAGGCTAAAGTCTTTTCAGGTGCTCACTGTGAGTGAGGTAAGGTCCATTCAGTTAATAGGCCTCTTTAAGAAGTTAATCAAGGGATGGCCCCTTTGATCAACAATTTAAAAAAAAAAAATCAAACTAGCAGGGAAAGACCCTCAGGGTTTCTGGCCAAAAGAGAAAAAGGTATTTACATCCACTCTGTACTAGGAGGGCAGGGACCTATCGTCCAATCTATGAGCTCCAGAGTGAGGTGGGTTTAAGGCTTGGTTCTTGAGAATGAAATCTAGCCAGGAAACACCAAGTTAAGCAGGCAGCCTTTAGTCATCGAAATGTGTTGTGCAAGGAGAGGAGAAGAGGGGAGAGGAGGGAAAGGAAGGGGAAGGGAGGGGAGGGGAGCTGAGAGGAGTGGAGGGGAGGGGAGAGTAAGGCAACAGGGAAACCCCTGAGTAACACCCTAAGTTTCAAAGAGGGTACAAATCTGCATTGATGGTTGGAATTTCCTCATTCTTATACCAGTGAACTCACATCCAGTCCCTATTTTCATTCTCTGTAAAGGTAGGAGAATGAACTTTTAGTAGAATGGCTTGTCCAAGCCACCATCTTTACTGATGGAAAGAAGAGAATAGTGTAGAAAATGAGATTAGAAAATACCTGTAAATGGCCTAGGGAAGGAAGGAAAGAACCAGACACAGAGTGCTGAAAAGAAGCTGGTTTGTACCAAAGGAATCAGGCCCAACTGTCTTTCTGCCTTCAGTTTGGCTGAAAAATCTTCCAAGTAGAAGGTGAATGACTGGATTAAGGAGCCAGCTCCAGTTTCTTTCTGCTTTTATAAAACTTGCACGCCAGTAAAAGAAAGTGTTTACCACAACCTAGTGAACTGATGAGCTCAAATGCCTCACTCATTTCCAAAGGCTGCGTTCCCCTCCTTAGCTCCAAATTCCTTCTAGCCAGATGACTCATTTCTTCCACAACATAGACTGAATGGCAAATCACACTGGTGATGTGACTCACACAAAGTGCAGGCAAACACCACAGCAGGAGGGCAGGTAAACTGAATGAATGGAGACATAGATTCTTGGCTTCTTCTGCCTTCTCCTACCTGTTCATTTCCTTTCATTACCATCCCCCTTTCTACCCCCAGGGGACGATTCCCTATTGTGGACTTTAGAGTCTGCTCCTTGCTTCCAGCCAGCCTGAATGTCTTCCTGTCAACCCTGCAGCCTCACTGTTAACATCTGGAACAGCATGCTCCAGACTGGACCTCCAGAGACCATGTCTCACCCCTCTACCACCACTTCCTTCCTGGGGACAGTTAAGCCACTTGGTTTTATAATTGCACCATGGGCTGAGCTGTCCTGATTGGGGAATGAGCGGGTACAAACTTAACTAATCCATCAGCCTAGACCAGGGATGGGGAACCTATAGCCATAAGGCCACATGTTTCAACAACCTGGCTAGCAGCTTCTATGGGGGTATAAGATTCACCCACAGCCAGCACCCAGAAAGCTGCCAACAGCACAGGTTCTTTCAATCTGCTTAATTAAGGAAAGCAAGGTGAAGGGGTTGACAAGCTTACTTTTAATTCAAATATCATTCAGTTAGTTCAGGGGAAAAAAACCAGCACCCTGAACTTCAAAACAAAATGCAAAGAAATTACAGACATCAACAGACTTTGTCTGATTCAAGTCCCAACAGATAGTTACCAGAGTTCAACAAAGTTTCAACATCCGGGTTTACAAGCTGGAGGGCTCCTTAACTACAGCTGCCCGGAGTCTCCTCATCAACACCATCTCCAGAGCCCCTCACAAATGGCTCTGTCCTCCCTTCTTATAGGGCTTCAGACATCAAACACCATCTGAATCACCAGAGCTCAGGCTCTGGTGATTGGTTCTTGAGTTGGCCCCTCCCCTTAGGACCCTGAGAGGTTCACATCCACATGGATTACATTAACACCTAATGGGGTTTGGGCCTGGGGTTTAGGACCTAGTAAAGCTCACTGAGATAAATTGAGTCACTCAAAGAAAACAAAGGCCATTCTGGTTACACCACATGTGGCCCTCTAGGTCCTCAAGTGCAGCCTTTTGACTGAATCCAAACTTCACAGAACAAATCTCCTTAATAAAAGGATTTATTCTGTAAAACTTGGACTCAGTCAAAAGGCCACACCCAAGGATCTAAGAGGCCACATATGGCCTCTAGGTAGCAGGTATCCCACCTCTGTCCCAGACTATGCTTCACATTCATCCATGCTGGACATCTTGATATCTGTCCTGCCCCTCTAAAATGTGGAAATGTCCTTGCCCTCTTCCCTTTCTACATCTTCCCATGTGAATATTAATCAAACAAATACTGCATAGTCCCAAATTCCCTTCTCTGATTGCCATTCTCGTAAGCTCCTTGAGGGCAAGAGAAAACCTGTTTTTTTATATTTGTATCTAAAGCTTTTAGTACTTAGCACTTAATAAATACCTTTTCCTTCATTTCCTTCACTCATTCCTTCACTCATTCACCATGCCTATGACTGCCTCAGAACAAAACTTCCCTGGCCACCATTCCCTTTCATGTGTCATCTCCCCTCATGAGGACAGAAGTTCCTCTATCAAAGCAAATTCACACCTGCTATGTAGTTTCCTGTTTCAGAAGTTTGCCTGAGATACTTGTCTTGCATTTATCAGGCATGGGATTGAAACCCAAGTGTTCCTGACTCTGAGGATGGATCTCTACCCACTAGGTAACACTGCCTCTCAAGGAGAATTAAATGAAAACTTGCCTATAATGTAATTTTTGGGGGGAAGGGATATTAAAAAACTACCTTATAAGTTTTTTTGGGGGTGGGTGGATGTTAAGGGCAGCCACAGAGTGGATGGAGTGTCAAGCCTGGAATCAGGAAGACTCATCTTCCTCAGTTCAAATCAGGACTCAGACACTGACTAGCTGTGTGACCCTGGGCAAGTCACTTAACTGTATTCGCCTCACTTTCCTCAACTGTCAACTGAGCTGGAGAAGGAAATGGCAAATCACTGCAGTATCTTTGCCAAGAAAATGCCAAATGGGGTCATGAAGAGTCAAACATGACTGACATGACTGAACAACAACAGGCAGATATTAGTACCTAGTTGATCAAGACAGATTTCCTAAAGGATCTAGCACATGAGCAGAGACTTGAGACAGCCATGGATTCTAGAAGGTGGCATATTCCTGCAGTAAGGAAACCAGCCTGGCTGGGATGCAGAGCTCATGAGGAAGAGCGAAGAGCAACAAGTCTAGGAAGATAGACTGAAGATGGACCAGGAATGGCTTCCAAAGCCAGACAGAGGACTTTGCTGGCTATCCTAGGGGCAAGAGAAAGTTACTGGCAGTCCTCAAGTGGAAGAGTGGCTTGGTCAGATTTGGGTTCCAGGAACATTGGTGGGTAGCCCTGGGGAGAATGGATCAGATAGGGAAGACACCAGAGTCAGGGCCTTTGGTGAGAAAAGGCAAGGAAAACTTGCTAGAGAAGTGGCATTTGACTTGAGCTCTTAAGGATGGGCATTAATTTACTAGGAAAAGAGGGGGAAAGAGTATATTCCTATAAATAGGAACTGTGTGGGAAACAGCATGGATGTGGGAGGGGACAATCAATCATTAATAAGTATTTGTTAAGCCACTTCTTTGTGCCAGGCACAGTGCTAAGTACTAAGAATACAGCAAAAGGCAAAAATAGCTCTGATCTCAAGGAGCTTCCCAGTCAATGGGGGAGGCAGTATGTAAATAACTGTGCACATAGGATACAACAGGAGAAATGGGAGGTAATCAGCAGAAGGTACAAAAAGAGGCAAAAGACAGTCCCTGCCTGGAAGGATCTTACTACTTCAGGGGGGCAGAGAAATTTTGTCCAGTTTGACTGAAATGTAGAACATAGGGAGAGAAGCAGCTGGAAAGAAGGCTGGAAAAGGAGGGTGGCACCAGGTTATAGATGGCCTCGAATTCTAGGTGAAGGAATTGGGGTGTAATTCCCCAGGCAACAGAGGGCCATTAGAGGTTTTGGAGCAGACCAATAACACCACTAGATCCATGTGTTCATGTGTGTGTGCACACACATATACACAAACACACAAGCATTAAGGGCATGTATTGGAAGTGAAGATAGCAAAAGTAGAAAGACCTGTTAGCAGTCTATTTCAATACTGCTAGTGAATAATATTGAGGGCTCATTCTAGAGAGAAAAGACAAAGAAGAAAATTATACAACAATATTCATTGACCTGCAGAATGGGGATAATTATAGCATCTCCTTCTCAAGGTGGTTGAGAGAATCAGGCGCTTAGCACAGTGCCTGGCACATAGTAGGTTCTACATAAGTCCTTATTCCCTCCTCTTCCTCCTTCTCCCCATGGAGAGGTACATAGCAAAGTGCCAGGTGAGATCAACAGGCATTGATTACACTGTGCCAGGCACTATGCCAAGGTACAAAGACAAAAGGGAAACAAAGAACATATCTTCTTTTCATTCATTCATTCATTCATTCATCTATATATTCATTCATTCATTCATCCAATAGGCATTTATTAAACATCAGTTATGTGCCTGATTCAGCATCAGGCATTGGCTCTATGAACATGAAAGTGAGTCAGGTACCGCCCTCAAGAAACATATATTATTTCAGAGAAGTAACATGTAACAAAGATAAGGAAAGCATGATATAACAATGTAGCAAACAATGTAATAAATGTAACGAGGATTATGACAAAGCGCTTCATATGTTGTCTTATTTATAGACATAAGTTGCTGCAAAATACAAGGTGACCCCAAAATTGCATAATATTAAGTCATTAATTGAGTCACTAAGCCATTAACAACTTAAAACTACATTGAGACTTTGAGGATACCCTGTATATATAGACCAAATAAATCCAAGGTTATTAAGTGATGAGGCAGTGACATTTGAGGGAAGAAGAAACCAGGGAGGGCTTCCTCTAGGAGGTGGGACTAGGGCTGAATTATGAAGGACACTAGGGACTCTAAGTGATGAAAATGGGCATGGTATGTGTCCAGGCATGGGGTGAGAAGTTGGAGCAAGGGACTAGTGTGAAGGAAGGGATAGAACTATGTCAAAATAATCCTTGCCATCAAGGAGATTAAATGTACATATGCAGATGTATTACAATAGACAAGGTGAGAAGAGAAAGGAGTACATTCTAGTGATGGGAGAGAGACAGCCTGCACGATGGTAAAGAGATGGGAGGTGGAACCTCATGTGTAATAAACAGCAAGATGGCCAGTGGCTGGGCTGTGTATGCATGAGACTGAAAAAATAACTTGGGGTCAGGTTGGAAAATTGAAATTTCCTGTGGAAGGGAAATGACTAGCTCAAGGTCACATGGCCCATCAGTGTCACTCACAATGTATCTAAGGAGGAGGACTCCTGATTTGTAGTCCAATGCCTTTTCATAGCACCAGGCTGTGTTCTAATGTCCCTTTCACCCAAATTATCTGCAGCTTTCAAAGGGATCTTTTTAATTAGGAACTTTCTTCTCATTAGCTTCATAAAGTCAAATGACAGGTAGTGGCCACAGAAGCCAAGGGCTTTTACTTTTCAAATAACATTAATGAGAGTTGATGGTGTGCTCGACTAGCCCTCACTCTGCTCCCAGAGGCATTCTCCTCCAGCCTTGGACAAGAGAGTCAAGGAGAGAGAAGCTATCAGGGGAAGGCCAAGAGGCAGGGCAAGCTGGATCTCTCAAGAGGGAAGGAACCCCCAGAAAGGCTGCAGGGAGAAGGGGAAGGGCTTGGTTTTCTCAGTGCCAATCCTGGGGAGAGCCAGAAGGTTCTCCTTGGCATGATGAAGACATGGAAGCAAACAGCTCTGATTCCTGCCCTGTGGCAACAACCCCCTAATGGTCAGTATGTCAGCTCGGGAGAACGTCAAGGAGGCCGTTGGGGTGTGTCATCACAAGGAGATACAGATATAGGAGAGAAGAGAAAGTGTTAGGCACCAAAGACCCAGAAATTTTGAAGACAACTAGAAAGTCTGAGCAGTGGATGTGAGGAAGGAGAACATTCCAGGCATGGTGGAGAGTATCTACAATGAACAAGACACCATGATTAATCAAGGGATGAAATGTAGATCTCTGGAGAATATGAGATCAGTAGGAAGAGATGAGATAGGCTGAACTGAGATAGGAGGGCAGACTCCAGAATGGGACTCAGAGGCACCAAGCCTGGTTTTTTAATCACCTGGACTTTCTTCCTTGTTTCTACGTTGCTCTTGGTGACCTAGCATTGACAGTGAACTATGGAAATGGACCATCAATTGTGATTCTCCTGATAATAGAATAGCTGGAGATGCTTAATAAATGCTGGTTGATTTATTAATTAATAAAAGTGCCATTTATGCCCTTAACGCTAGTCCCTTCCCTCTGTTGCTAATTTCCAAATAATCCTGTATATATTTTATTTGTACATAGGTGTTTGCATATTGTCTCCCTTTTAGACTATGAGTTTCTTGAGGACAGGGACTGTCTTTTGCCTTTCTTAGCATCCACAGCATCCACAGTGCTTAGCGTGGTGCCTCAGTAGGTCTCTCTCTCTCTCTCTCTCTCTCTCTCTTTTGGACTATCTAAGTATATATTAGTTCTCTCTATCTTGTTGTCTATCTATCTATATATCTATGTATCTTTCTATCTATCTATATACCATATAAAAACACACTATAGTTCAGTTTAATTAAGCAAGCATTTTAAGCAATCATCATCATCTTCTTCATCATCTTCACCATCATCACACCTGAACTATGCTTTGAAGGAAAGGAGGATTTCTGTGAATACCTACAGTAGCCTTTTACAGACATTCGGTAAAATGAGCCCCCTAACTATTGAGGGGCACAGTAGATAGAAGGCTATGCTTGGTAGCAGGAAGACCTGAAAACTTCAAATACTAGCCATGTGACTCTGAGCATCATTTAACTTCCCTGTGCCTCAGTTTCCTCATCTATGAAACAAAATGTTGGATCTGATCATCTTTAAGGTTCCTCCTAACTGTATACCTAAAATCTTACAATACTGTCCCTGCCCTCATGGAGTTTACATTCTGTTGAGGAGAGGGGCCACAATTTGTATTACCCATGGATCTCACAGCAACCCCACGAGCTAGGTAGGGTGAGCTTTACTATTCCTCTTTTATGGTGGAAGAATTTGAAGCTCAGCAAAATCAGGTGACTTGCCCAAATTCACAGTCAGCAATCAGTCAACAGTCATTTATTGGTACCTACTAGGTGCCAGACACTCTACGAAGTTTTGGAAATACAAAGAAAGGCAAAACTGTGGTCCCTGAACTGCAGGGCCTCATATTCTCCTGGGAGATACAGCATGTGAATACTGTCACATATGTACACTGTACTTAGGACTAGGGACCAGGTTTTCTTGGTCCCCAGTACCAGGTTATTTCTACGGTGTCCCTATGCTTCTCCAGTGACTCCCATGGGGCTGACTTCTTAAAGCTGGAAAGCTCAGAGAGGTGAGGGTAGTGACTAAAGCAGGCTGGGTCTGGCCCAGAAAAACACTGGAGGGGGACCAAAGAGGGAGAGACTTCCCAAAATGAGCACATTTATTATTTAAACATTGATTGTACTGTTTAAATCTCACAGCTGGAAAAGGTCTCCCATTTGTAAAAGCAGTTTTTAATGGAAGATCAAAGCCTGTCGACATCCCATGTGATGCTGGCCTCTCCAAGTGACCATGGAGGGCTGATAAGGCCAGCACGCCAGATGAGGGATGGAGAGAACAGGCTCTAGGCTCCTGTCTGCACTGGGACAAATGTGTGGCTCAGCCCCAGAATCCTACAGAATCCCCCAATCACAGATCAGAGAGGGACCCCAAGGACTATGTATGTAGTCCAGAGGCTCTTAAACCTTTTTTGATGTCCTAAATCTTTTTGGAAGTCTGGTGAAGCCTCTGGATCCTTTCTTAGAATAATGTTTTTAAAGGTATCATATTTTAAAATATATTTATATAAATATAAATGCATAAATATAATACATATATAGTATAAAATATATAAAGGAAACTGTATTGAAATAAAGATGTGTTTTTCCCCCAACCCCAATCCATTCATGGACCCACTGAAATCTATCCATAAACTCCTTGGTCAGCCATGGACCTCAGCTTAAAAAGTCCTGATATAATGTGACCCAGACTCCCTCTATAATGTTCTCCATCATCTAGCCTCAGTTTCAAGGCCATCACTAATTGGGAACCCACGGTCCCCTTTGGCATCAGCTCTAGCAATTAAGCAGCTTTTTCCTAACGTAAAGCCTAAATTTGCTTCTTTGCAATGTAGAAATTGCCCCTTGCTTTTGTTTCTTGCCCTCTGAGGCCAATGAATCATTCCACATTTATTAAAAGTTCCTACTGGGTGCCAGGCAGTGTGCTAGACACTAGGGATTTAAGGAAGAAGAATTAATCCCTGATCTCAAATAATTTATCTCCCATCAAAGTAGACAAAATGTTTGTGCTTGTGTGTGTGTATACATACATATATATATATATATGCACAAGTATTGGTATATTTATATGTACTTGTATATGCAGATAGATAGGTATAGATGTGTGCATATTCCAAAAACCACATCTAATTGCATCGTTTGTAAAGTGTCACCTACCTCTCAGGGTTGCCATGAATATTAAATTTAATAATATTTGCAAAGTGTTTGCAAAGTTTAAAATACTATATAGGGACAGCTAGGTGGTGCAGTGAGTAGAGCACCAGCCCTGGAGTCAGGAGGACCTGAGTTCAAATCCGGTCTCAGACACTTGACACACTTACTAGCTGTGTGACCTTGGGCAAGTCATTTAACCCTAATTGCCCTGCTTACCCCCTCCAAAAATAAATAAACAAAACACTATACAAATGTTATTATTATGAATGAGAAAACTAATTCAAATCCCCTTGCCTAGTTCTTGACCTTGGGCACATTTTTTTCCCTTTCTGGACCTCAGTTTACCACTCTATGAAATGAAGTATTCGGACTGGGCAGCCTCTGTGGTCTCTTCGGATTTAGAGCTACCAAATTTATGATGTCATGATCCATTTCTAGGGGGTTATGCCCTGATTGTCACATCAAGTCCACTCGTGGGATCAAGTCCATTCTGGACAACAAGTGAGCCTTGCATTATGATAAGTTTCACCAAGAACCTGTTAAAGTGATGTTGCCACCCTTCTATGGACTTCAAAACCAAAGTCCAGCTGAGGCCATATGTTTTCTGTGCCTCACATTGTTACCAATAAATACAAGGTGTGGCTATAATCTAATGATGCAAACTTTCCCATTTAATCTATGGAAATCAAATTCATTCATTACTTTATTACCATGCCTCTTGGTGGTGGGGGGGGGAGATGTGAGGGCAAGTGTTTAGCAGATAGAATGTTGCATATAGAGCCAGGAAACTCAAGATTCCAAACCTATTTCTGACACTAGCCATGTGACTGTAAGCAAAATACAGAGCCTCGGTTTCTTCCTCCATTAAATGGACATAATAACTTATAGTACCTACCTCACAGAGTTGTCAAGAGATTCGAATGAGATGATATATGTAAAATACTAGATACAGGATGTCCTGAAAGTCTTGGTATAGTTATAAGCCATTAAAACATGCCAATATTATTCAAAAGAATTAATCGAAAAAAAAATACATGATTGAAAAATATGATTTGGTCATATGTCACAAACAAAGGGTAACAGGTAGATGACATACAGGCTCCATCCATGTTCTTTTGATGTCAGGAAAAACATTGAGGAAGATCCTCAGCACATTGGATAGACTTCCAAAGTGAATTTATGGGATGATATTGCTTAGAACAACATGGTTGGACTGAGTTGTAATCTGATCATCCGGGAAGGGAATGAAAGCATGCATGAGATGATGGAGCCATTTGGGTGTCTGAGTTGCAGTTGAGACTGCATGTCTACCTGAAAGGGCTGTTGCAAGGTTCAAATAAGATAATCAATAGTGCTTTGTAAACTTTACAGCACCAGCAGTGATGTCAGCTGTAATATTATGTGTTTTCTAAATCCATTAATAGTCAGTCAATAAGCAATAAGTACTTAGTAAACACCTATTATATCTCAGGCATTGGGAATATAAAGACAAAGAAAATACATACTCTTTGCCCTCAAGGAGCTTACATTCTATTATCAATTAATTTACAAGTATTTATTAAGTTCTTATTATGTGCCTGGCACTTTGCTGGGCACTAAGAATACAAAAAAAGATAAAAAAGAAACAGTCCCTGCCCTCAAGGAGTTTACATTCTATTATCAATTAATTTACAAGTATTTATTAAGTTCTTATTATGTACCTGGCACTTTGCTGGGCACTAAGGATACAAAAAAAGAAAGAAAAAGAAACAGTCCCTGCCCTCAGGGAGTTTCCTTTCCATGATCAATCAATCAAAAAGTATTTGTTGAGCACTTATTGTGTGCCAGACAATGCTCTAAGCACTGGGCATACAAGTACAAAGAATACATGTTTCTTATTTGTTTCTGGACTCCCCAGCATGGCCATCCAAGAGGGAGCTATGCTCTGCGAGTGAAGCAGAATTACAGTAGCACAAAGGAAAAATGAGATGCACAAATCTTGAGATATCTCTATCTCAAATGTTCAAGTGAACTCTTTGTGCCTGACCTATGGTAGAGCCTTCCGTGCTTGCATTAGATCAATCAGCCACAGTCGAACACACTGTACTTTGACTCCAACATCATGATGTTATCCGTCCTCTTCAAGTATGGAGGATGAACAACAAAAAATAGACTAGCTCTTAATAACAAGGAACTTACATTGTAAGGTAAAATATCACAAAAAATGCCATCTGATTAGCTATATGGGATGAGGGACAGTGAAGGAGCTCAAGAGAATGCCAAGGTTAGGAACCTGGGTGATTGGAAGGATGGTGGTGCCCTTGAGAGAAATTAAGAAGTTTATAAGAGAGGAGGATTTGGTGGGGAAAGACAAGCGGCATTCCTCACTTAGCTGGCATTGCTCAGGGGAAAGGTGAACCAACAAAGTTCTTTTGTGCTTTGGCTGACTGCATCTGCACATGAAAAGCCAAGAATATGGCTAAACAGGTGAAACGCATGATAAGCTTGCCACCTGGACTTAGCTTTCTTTCTCCATCTTTTCTTTTGCTCATTCTTTTACATGGATTGAAAGAGGCTTTGGGCTGGGAAATTGGGGGACCCGGAAGCCCAGAGCTATTTGGTAGTTACTGGAAAATAACCATTACCTAACATACGATAGCCTTCAGAAATTATGAATCGGAGATAAACAGAATGATCGCCACGAGCTAGAGTGGGGTCACTTTGAGCTCTGTGACCAGGAAGCACATTCCAAAGAAAAAGATCAAGCCTGGAGGCATTAGTAAACTGGGATGATCTTGCTCTTCGTTTCAAAGAGATCTATTGTCTGAAGATGAGGATCTCTACTGCAAAGATGAGAGGTTTTGTAGTCAAATCGCAGAGGGAACAAGACAAGGGAATTGAGAGGAAGCTCATCTTTTGGTCCAGGCAATTTGGATTTCCAGAAGACACCGTTAATTCTGTTTCGTCGGAGGCATCAGGTTCCCATCCATGAATGTGTCCTGGCTCTGTGTGCTCCCTCTATTGGTGCCCCTCCATATGTGTATCATGGCCACATGTGTTACTTGTGTATGAACGCCTCCATGCATATTCTATACACATGTCTACTGTTCCAAATATGTTATTTGCATTTGTAGAAAAGTCTGTCTCTTCCTTCAACCCCAATTACTGTAACTAACAAGATGTGCTATGCTCTGGCACCTTCATCAGTTGAGAAGGCCTCTTGGATTGAGTTACAGAAGCAACACAGTATTAGCTAAACATGAACAATTCCCAGATGCCTCTGTCAAATCAGTCAGTCAGTTGATCGAACATATAAATTAGATGCCAACTCAATGAAAATAGATGAGCTACAAAAGAGATATCATGTGGTTGGCTGAAGGACTCAGTCATGCTCTTCGGGACATAGATAAAATGGCAAGCCATTTTGGAATATGGCATCATCACCAATCTAGTCATGGAGAAACTCCAGCTAAGCCCTTGAAAGGGAGTCAGTTGAAGGGCAGAAAAGGAGAGAGAGATAATGACGCTGGCAGTAGCAATGTCCCAGAACATGGCGGCCATGAATAGCATCCCCGCTGGGAACCAATGACAAACGGAACACGCTAAGGAAGGGACCCTTGAAGCCCAGAAGATAAAACATAACAAGATTGAAAAGGGAGAAAAGGACTTCCAGCAAACCAACAGCTGTGTGCTTCCTATTTACACTCTAAATTTGAGCCTAGGCAACCTGTGTGTGCAAGGGGAGAGTTTGCCTCCGACTTTTGAGGGGGAGTTTTTGGTACTAACTATTCTTGCTATGTATCATATTGGTAAATAGCCCTTTCTGGAACTAACTAGCCCTGGCTGACCGCTTGATATCAACCAGCAAAATATTATAGGAGAGAGCTCTAGAGAAGCGTTCATAAGTAACAGTATTAGAAATCACAAATTTGAAGACCAAAATGCTACTAGAAAAACCACAAATAAGCATAAAAAAGAATGCTATGACAGTCAAGGATGTTAAGACCTCTTTGTATCCCTAGAATTTAGCACACTATCTGGCACATAGTAGGTGCTTAGTGAATGTTTGCTGACTGAGTGTATGAATAAGAATGGAAGGAGATGAAGATATTTTAGGCTAGTATGGAAGTTCTAGGGAGGCATATTTAGATTTCAAGTCCGGGACTCTTTCTACTATGCTACATTGTCTCTCTTACTACTGTGAACTAACTCAACAGAGCTGGAAGGGCACAAAGAACAGAGAATGTCAGAGCTGGGAGGGCCTTAGAAAAGGGAATGTCAGAACTGGGAGGAGTCTTAGAACAGGGAATGTCTGATATGGGAGGGGGCTCAGAATAAGGACTGTCAGAGCTGGGAGGGGGCTCAGAACAGGGAATGTCAGAGCTGGGAAGGATCTTAGAACATGGAATGTCAGAACTGGGAGGCGCCTTAGAACAGGGAATGTCAGGACTAGAAGGACCTTAGGACAGATGTCAGAAATGGTGGGTATGGGTGTGGGAGGTATGTGGGTGACTTAGAACAGAGAATGTCAAAGCTGGATGTGGAGGGGGGGCAGTTAGAGATTGTCTAGTTTAATGCTCATTTTACAGAATAAGGAAGTGGGTTGAATGAGAGGGACTGCCCATGGTCCTATAGTAAGTTAGAACTGAACTCCAGCTCAGGTCCTCTTGCCCTGAATTGTGTAAACTTTCCCTCATGCCAGAGGAACAAGGGTTTTGTGAGATGAGGCCTGGAAAACAAGCTGGTTTCCACCATCTCCCTTTGGGATCCCCATCTGTCCATTTATCACCAGTCCAATCCAGAGCAGGCATCGCCCAGGTCATGGCTGCTGCCTTCCCAGCAGGCACAAAAGCCTGATTGTCCAGGCTATGGCATTAGGACAAAGGGAGCTGCGAGTCCCATCCCACTGCTGGCTTTGGCCCCCCTTCAGCTTCTGAAGCTCCAGAGTGAGGTTTCTGTCTGAAGAGCCTCTCCTGGCAGCTGGCGGCTGGCTGGTGACAGGCTGAGTGGTTTAGGTTGGACGCGCCAGGATGTAATGAAACCACCGAGCACCCAGGATCTGCCAACGGAGGGACTGCAAGGGCCTTGGAAACAGATGCCTTCCAAATTCCAGGAATCACATGGTGTTTATTCTGAGGCTGGGCCTCCCATTAGCCACTCAGCTGGACCGACTCCAGAGCTGAAGGGTTCACACTGGACCTGAGCCAGATTAAATAGCAATGTTCTAAGGAACACCTCTCTGTTTTAGTCTACAGTCTACGTCATTTGAAAGGGACAAGGCCAAGTAGCATAGGGCCCCATCTTGGGGCCTACTGGACCATGAACTAATTACAATCTGCTGGAGATCACACCATGTTACTCTCAAAAAAAGTTTACATTTCCTCTACTATTTCTGTCTGCTAAAAATTCCTTTGTTAGAGGCAGTGTGGCATAGTAAATAGACAACTGGTCTCTGAGAGTAGAAGACCTTGGTCAGGTCTCACTTCTGACATGCTGGCTGTGTGAGCCTGGACAAGTCACTAACATGTCAGTGGTGCCAATCTATAAGTCACAGAACAATGGCCAATGCATTAGTAGAATGCAGGCTTTTGTCACTAAGTTCTGTACTAAACCTGAAATCACAGGTTTTACTTAAAATAACAAACAAATAAATAAAATAAATACAATAATTCAAATAATACATAAATACAAAATATATAAATAATACATACATAATAATAACTACAATAAATAAATAACATAAAAACAAATAAAAACTCCAGACTGGACTAGGATGCCATGTGTTTCTAGTAGTCCTTGGAAAATGAATATCTGATCACCACAGTCACCGATACATTCATTTGGTGGGCAGAGGGAGGGATGTTATTAGAGTCAATCACAGAAATAATAGAATTAACTGAGACTTTAGAGATTTTCTAAATGGGGAAATTGAGGTGTGGAGAAGGGAAATAGTTTGACCACATAATTCTTTACAGTAGAGGCAAAGCTGGGATTTGAACCCTGGTCTCTTGATCCCTTGTCCAATGCATCTTCTGTCTTCACAGGCTCTTTGGAAATGGCCTGACAGATTTATGTTTTATTAGTTTAAGACTGCTCCCCATTTCCCAAGACTTCTTTATTGCTATGCTCATAGGAAATATTCAGCAAAGGGCCAACACATTCTGATTACTCCGAACAAATGAGTGAGCTACACGCACCCTGGCCAGACATATCCTCTCCTCTATTAGGAAGTATTATTCTATCATAAATCTCTGGTTTCCTTCAAGATTTTATTTCAATGCCTCCTCTTCTCTGATATTCCCAACTGCTCATCCTCCCTGATCTCCACTACTTTGAATTCATCTTCAGTGTACTATAAATACACTTACACACGGACATGTCTCCCCTATTAGAACATAAGCTCCATGAAAGCAAGGACTGTTTGATTTTTGCGTCTGTCTCCACAGTACCTAGCACAGTGCCTGGCACGTAGCCCATGCTTATTAATAAATGCTTGTTGTTTGAATGGTTGATCCATTTCCAGCTTCCATACTTTTGCACAGACTAATTCCCCATGTATGAAACTCGCTCCATCCTTACCCCTTCCATTTGGAAGCCCTAGTTCTATCCAAAGCTCAATTCAGTTGCCACCTTTTAACATGGACTTTTCTTCCCCCTTCCTCTCCGCCTTTATCAAAATTACTTTGCATTTGTTTGTATAGACTTATTTATCTTCATGTATATATTTTTTCCTCAAGTAGAATGCAAGCTCCTTGAGGTCAGGGATTTTTTTTTTTGCTTTTTTGTATCCCAAGCACTTAATCACGGTGCCTGGCATACCGTAGGTGCTAAATAAAACTTTGTTGGACAGAAGCAACTTGAAATCTCCACTAATGGGAGAACCCATGACCTTTAAGCCAATCTATTCCATTTCTAGCATGTAACACAGGGCCTGGCACATAGTAGAGGTCTAATAAATGCTCATTGACTTGACTTTTGAACAGTTGTCAGAATCCTCTTGAAGGAGGGTTAAACAAGTAAAAGGAGGAATTTGAAATTCTGGTTATTTTTAATGACTTCTATTTAAGGTCCCTAAATCCATGAACAATGAAAGTGAGCCCTGATTGGGTCTGGGATGGATAGTGTTCCAAATGCTAATACACGAATTACCACATCAGGTCATCTAACAGAAAGTGATGGGTGTGGGACAGTGGAGATGCTACTGAGAATCCTAATGCGCAGTGGCTGAGGAGCCCCTCTACTGCACCCCAGAGCAAGTGAAAAGAGCAGTGAGGGCCAGAAAGCTGCTGGAAGAGTCCCATCTATATCCTGTGTGGCAGTATTACAAGGGGGATGCAATAGTGAATGAGTGTAACAATTGTAATGTAAATAATATGCAAAACACTGGCATTAGTGAGTGGGATGTCAACCATCAGTTGGAGGAGCTCTGCTAAACAGTGGCTTAGGAAACTACTTGAAAATGTTTTGCCACATGTGTAAGAAATTAAAATTAGGCTCCAACTCACCCAAAGAGGCACTGGGATATTGCCATATGGTGGGACAAGGGTGGGGAGGGGGTATAGGGGGAGAAGCAAAATTACTTTTTGGATTTAGCAAAAGGCTTATTTTTTTCCCTAATGGCTTAGGTTCAATAAGACCTCCAATTTATTTATTTATTTATTTGCCTCAACTACTTTTCCTCCTTTCTTGTAAACCCTGGAGTATTTTGGATCCGTATTGAATCCACATGTATCCCATTCATTTACACTTAACTCACCAACAGGCAAGAGGTATTTAATGTTCTGGGAGCATTTTCAGCCTTCTTTATATGTATAAGCATTCTAAAGTCTCTTCTGAGAAATGGGAAGCTCTATTTTGCTAAGCCTTGGCCAAGCGTGAACATCAAAGAGCTCCAAAGAGATTCCAAGTGGGCAAGACAACAAATTTTTATTTCAACACACTATATTGTCCTCTTTGACCAAAGGTAGAAACAAGTGTGTACCCACACTCCTTTTGAGAGGAATCAGGGCACAATGGAATGAGCATAGAATTCGGAATCAATGGACACAGATTCAAATGCTACCTCTGGTGTTTACTAACTGTGTGATCTAGGGTGAGTCACAGAAGGGATCCTCCTTGGGTCTTGCTTTTCTCATCTATAAAACCAGAGTGTTGGACATAGATGGTATTCCCATTTTTTGATGAGGGGGGAAGGGAATAAGTATTTACTGGAATGGTTAGGTGGTGTAGGGGATAGAATGCTCAGCCTGGAGTCAGGAAGACCTGAGTTCAAAGCTGGTCTCAGATACCTACTAGCCGTGTGACCCTGGGCAAGTCACTTAACCCTGTTTGCCTCAGTTCCCCCATCTGTAAAACAAGCTGGAGAATGAAATGGCAAACCACTCCAGTGTCTCTGCCAAGAAAACCCTAAATGGGATGACAAGGAGTCAGACATGACAGAAATGACTGAACAACAACAACAGTGCCTACTACGTGCCAGGTACCATGCTAAGACCCTTTTGCTAGTGTTATCTCATTTGATCCTGAAAACAAGCCTTTGAGGTATCACCTTTACTATACCCTTGCAGGAACTCAGGCAAACAGAGCTTGTGACTTGCCCAGAATTACACAGCCAGTAAATGTTTGAGACTAGATTTGAACTTAAGTTCTCCTGATTCCAGGGAACTACAATAGAACTCTAGGCCTGGAGGCAGGAAGAGTTAAGTGCAAATCCAGCCTCAGGTGCTTACTAGCTGTGTGACCCTGGGTAAGTCACTTAATTTCTGTTTGCCTCAGTTCTCTCAACTGTAAAATGGGGTAATAATGTACCTACCTCAAAGGGTTATTGTCAGGATCAAATGAGATGATATTTGGAAAGGGGTCTTAGCATCATGCCTGGAACATAGTAGGCACTATGGTTGTTGTTATTGGATCATTTCAGTCATGTCCTACTCTCTGTTACCCCATTTAGGGTTTTCTTGGCAGAGACACTGGAGGGGTTTGCCATTTCTTTCTCCAGCTTATTTTACAGATGAGGAAACTGAGGCAAACTGGGTTAAGTGACTTGCCCAGGGACACACAGTAGGTAATATTAAAATGCTTATTCCTATCCCTTCCCTTCCCTGAGCCACCAGTTGCCTCTGATTCTACAAGCTATCCCACAGTGGAGCAGGATGTTCAGTAAACAGTGGAAATCTCTCTTCAGATCTGGCTTGGACTTAGGGACCACTGAAGTCCCTTCTAGCCCTCAAATTCTGTTTCTGGGTGAGATCATCTCTCATCTCCTCCAACTTTAGACTCCGTGATCTTTCACATATAGACCTACCTACACTTCCTGTCCACGCTGCAAAATAGCTCATGTATGTTCCAGTGGCTTCATGCCCATGTCCTGGGATCCTCCTGGCAGGTCTCCCAGGATCTAATATGTATCCATTTCTGCATAGCTAGTGAAGTTCCCTTCCTCATCTGCCTTTTAGATCCTGTCACTCACCTGATTCAATCACCTTTCAGCCTTCTTTGGCCTTCCATGACCTTCCAGGGTAAGCTCCACTCAATCCACCTGCTCCAACCCCACCCCCATACACCTTCACTCATAGTCTCTGCTCCTTGCGGCATTTGTGTTACCAGTGCATCAGCATTCCCATCTTCCCCTCACCAAGCCTTTGCCCCAGCAGTTTGAAATGTATGGACTACCTACTTCTTAGGATCATAGGACTTCAAACTAGAAGAAACATTAAGAGGCCACCTCATCCAACCTCTCATTTCACAGAGAAGAGAGATGAGGGTCCAAGAAAGGAAGTAACCTACCCTAGGTTGTATTGAGAGTGACAGAGCTGAAATTTAACCTTCCATCCTCTGATGCCAAACCCAGGGCATGGAATCCCAGAATCGGGGGCACCACCCAGACCCAAAGATGAATCCCCTTGACAACATCTCCAAAGAGTGATCATCCAGACTGTTTGAAGACCTTGAGTGGGGTCTTCTTTCTCCTATTTACTTCTCATTAAGCCTGGGGTGCCCTCCTCAGCCTGTGCCCCATACCCAAGCAGCAGCAATAGGAGCTCACTAACATTAGGGTATCCTCCAAGTCCATCCGGAAGTCATGATAATAGCAACACAAAACCCAAATTAATGATAGGAGAATGTCAATCGCCCCAGGACCATTTTTATCTAAGAACAGTAACAATGATAACATTTGACACTCCCACAATGCTTTAAAATTTGTACGCACATATCACTTGCAAGATCTCATGGTGGGGAAGTCTTCACCACAATCTTTTGAGATAGGTGCTGCTATTATTCAATGAAGTGATTGTCCTCAGAGACTGGAGGGAAGGAATAAGGCTTCCTGGATGCCTCTGGATATGTTCAAAGATCACATGCCCTTTTCTCTTGCCTCTGCCACTGAATTGTAAGCCCCCTGAGGGTAAGGGCTGGTGTCACCTCTTCACCAAAGCCCCCTTATTCTGCTCTTTGGATGCACCACAGATCCCAGACAGCCGCCTGGCAAGGATCAGATCTCCAGAACCTTTGGTGCCTGTTTTTGCCCTCCCTTGCAACTCATACATCTGGCCAGATTGTACTGGGTCTAATTCTTCCCAGGGGTTGCCTGGCCCACATCCAAACCCTTAGGTATCTCCACATGGAATTGTAACACTTTCTTTAATTCCCTCTTAGCTCCTTCTGGCTTTATCTTGGATTAGTGATATTTCTCTTCTGTTTCTTATCCTGGCCTGTCTTTCTGCCCGCTGAAAATCCCTGGAGTTGATCTGGGAGCTCCCCACCCCCTCCTGCCTCTGCCCAGCCAGTCCACAATGCCTGCTTCGGGGAATGACTCAACGAGCCATCACTTCCTGAGCCTGGCAGAGCTTTATGAATGCTTGGGCTGATGCTTTGTTTCCCAGAAGCCTTTGCTTCCTGCTATAGACCCACCATTTTTTTTTCAATCCTAAACTCTGAAGAAATAAAAAGATTTCCTCCACCTAGGGTGGTAAGGGAACATATTTAAGGCTTGATGTTAACATGGAAGCCCACCAGATAGGAGTCTTGTCTAGCCTTCCTCATCCTCTTCATGGATGCTATACCTATCTGTCTCATGAAGAAACATTCTCCCAGTGGAAAATGTTTCCTTTGGATTCACATTCAATCAGGCCTCCCTTCCTTCTCCAAACCACTTCTCTGTTTCAGCTCCAGATTTACCACCTGTCCCTCCTGGCCGGCCACCCAAGATGCCTGGCAGGCCTGCCTCTGACTCAGAGCCCTTTCTCACACTGGCCTCTCCCTCTTGAGTTGACTGGCCTGCCCACACTCACAACTGACTTTACCATCAGCTGCCTACTTCAAGGTTCCCTTTGGCCTGCTGCCTCCTTTCAAATGCCCCTCCCCCATGCCCACTATCTGGCCAAAGAAAAGCTCACTCCAGAACTTCACACCTCCTTTTCTTTCTCCTCGGTTCCTCCTCCCTATTTCCCTACCCCCCTTCCTCTTCCTCTCTCACATTATGGCCCAAGTCTTCAATGAGACATTTTAACTAGGGAGAGAAGACAGCAGGCCATCCATAGTAGCTTATGCTTGGACTAGAGGTGGTGGTGGTGGTGGTGGTAGATGGGTAGGCGTGGAAATTTTTATAGCTGTTAGTATCCTGAGAACACCCAGTCATAGAAGGTTCAATTGTATTATTAGGAATCTGGGGGACAGAAAATCTCTGAGAAGTTTATAGATTTGATATAGTTACACAGTGAAATCTTGGAAAACTCACTTAATATTCAATATTAGTAAGAAATAGATCTATGAGGGACAGGGGTCCCCCTTCCACACTTTGTCTTAGTTTCCCTCTCCTCCTAGTTTCCTTCTCCTCCTCTCCTTTCTTGATTCAGTCTGTCACTGAGGCAGCATAGAGATCTCAGGGGTGAGGTGGGAATTTTGTTCCAGATGGGGAGAAGACAGGCAGTTGGTTAGACATCTGAGTAGGTCCTAATTTCTTGATGGCTTGATGAATAGAAGCAGGATCATGTCAGAAGGACCTTAGGCAAAACAATCACCTCTTACACAGTGTGTGTGTGTACTCACGCACGTCTGTGTCTGTATCTATCTATGTAGAAATAATAAACACACTCCCTACTTTACAAAGTGGTTGTTGTTGTTTTGTTTTAAGAATAATAGTTTAAAAAAAAAAGCAAACAAAAACCTATTCCATTGTAGTGAAAATGGACTAGACTTGGTGACAGGAAGACCTGGGTTCGATCTCACCTTTGATGCTTACATGCTGTGTGACCCTGGACAAGTAATGTCATTCTCTGGACTTCCATTTACTCCTTGACAAAATGAAGTAATAAAACTAGATTTTAACAGAAATTCCTTTCAGTTTTAATTTTGAATCTCTGAAGATTCCATTAAAAATGGCCTGACTTCAAGAAATATTTATTCTACTGGAGGAGACATGCACACCATAGATAGATAGATAGATAGATAGAGATATATAGCTAGATAGAGATATAGATATAGATACACACATACATACATATACATATATACACATATACATATACATGCACATGGATATATTTGTGTATGTGCACGTATATATGTATGTATAATTTATATATAAATACACATATACATAGATATGCACACACATATATACACAGACACACCCCATATGTACATATATAATATACCATATATACATGTACATAATATATTTATGTATGTGTATGTATATATTATGCATATGTATATATTATATGCATTGTGTATGTCTCAACATATCTCTATAGAGATATACACACACATACAAAGAAAAGTCAATATAAGAGAAGTACAGAATAATTTGGGGACAGCAAAACCTAATAATCGAGGTGACTGTGTAGGATGTGGTACCTGAGTTAAGCCTTTGAGAATTGAGGATAACAATGCCTCTAGCCCTAAGATCAGAAAATTCTAGTAAAAGTGCCAACCTAAGTCAAGTGTTTAGCAAAGCTTAAAGTGCTATAAAATGCGGCTGATAGTATCTATGAGAATGTGAGTTTGGATTATAACTTCTTCTAGAGGAGGCTGACTGATGCCTTCTTAACTCTACTGTCTAAGGGCTGATCGCTTCGGTATGGATTACAGGCAAATGGCCTCTGAGAGCACTTCTCCTCTGAGACTCGGGGATTCTGTGCTTCAGACATAGTAGGTGCTTAAATGTACATTTATTGACGATGATGATGGTGATAAGTCAGGCAGTATAGATATCCAAACTGGATAATTTGAGCTTAAATGGATCTTGACCTGAAACTGGCCTTAAGTTTTTATTATTATTTTTCGGAGGGAAGGGAGAAGGCAAGGCAATTGGGGTTAAGTGACTTGCCCAAGGTCACTAGCTATAAGTTTTTAGCAAGAGATGGAAATTAAACTATAAAAGTTGGATTGAGTGCAGAGGGGCACCTAGGTGGCACCATACTGCACAGAGCCCTGGGCCTATAGTCTAGAAGACCTGAGTTCAAATCCAGCCTCAGTCTCTTACTACCTGTGTGAATCTGGGCAAGTGGCCTAATTCCTATGTGCCTCAGTTTCCTCATTAGTAAAATAGAGGAAGTGATAGTACCTACCTCCCAAAGTTGTTGTGAGGATAAAATGAGATAATATTTGTAAAGTACTAATTTAAATTACTACTTAATTTAAAGTAATTGCTAATTTAAAGTACTACATAAAAGTATCAAATATCTATATCTTATGGGGTAACATTAATCATTAAGAATGCCTGTTTGTCAGGCATGTTTTAGAGTAGGGATTCTTCATCTTTTGGGTATGGCATGGACCCCTCTGGTGGTCTGGTGAAGCCTATGGACCCCTTCTCTGAATAATTCAGTCATTTTTCAATTGTGTGTGGTTAATCTAGTCCTCCAAGTCCTTAGTCACTTAGCCAGTACCAGATTGTGTGAATGATTACTGCCTGTAATACAGTTTAAGATTTGGCACTGCTAAATCTCCTTCCTTCACATTTTTTTCGTTGATTCTCTTGGGAGTCTTGACCCTTTGTTCTTTCAGAGGAATTTTGTTACTATATTTTTTCTAGCTCTATAAAATAATTTTTGGTAGTTCGATTGCTACAGCTCTGAATAAGTAAATTAATTTAGGTAGAACTGTCAGCAATGAAAATTTAAAGATAAAATGAAATAGCCCTACCCTCAGAGAGCTTCCTTTCTATGGGGAGGAAATAATATGAATGCAGATAAATGAGTAGAAAGTATATGCGAAGAAATTGAAAATATTAATGACTGGGAGGATCAAGAAAAGTCTCATGTGAAAGGAGCTACATGATGAAGTCACCCAGACATTCTAGAAGATGACAGGCGTGAGGGAGTGCATTCAAGCCATAGTCAACATCCTATGCAAAGGCAGACAGTAGACTGGTTTAATGACCAATCTGCACGTAATGGAAAGCTTATGAAGGAGAGTAATAGGAAATTAGACTGGAAAAGGAAGATGGACACCAGATTACGGGGGGTTTTCAATACCTGGCTAAGGAGTTTGTAATTTCTCAATACAGAGTCATTAAAGATTTTCCGAGTACTGGAGGGTTTTAGAATATCTTTTTGGCATCTCTGAGGAGGGCAGATTAGAGAGGGCAGAGGCTATAATCCAGAAGACCAACTTGGAGGCAATAGTAATAGTCTAGGCCAGAGGTGGTGAAATCCTAAATTAGAAAGAAAGGTCCCAGTGGAGTGGAAGCATTGTGAGTGGAATGAAAGGGAGAAAGAGGGGAGATTCAGTGCAATTAGAAGGGGAATAACTTGATAGTTGATTGGATATATGGGAGGAAAGGGAAAGAAGAGTCAAGGATAACTCCAAGGTTTTGAACTTGAAAGACTAGAAAGATGGTGGTGCCTTCCACAGAAATGAGGAAATCTGAAAAAGGATGGTTTGGCCCACTAGCTACTTGCTGTTCAAGATGGTCCATTTCCTCTCTCCAAGCATTTGAACAGACTGGTCACCACACACTCTCTCCTCATTTTTCCCTCTTTGATATGATGAAGATCGCCGGAGAAAGACAACCAAAATGGTGCAGGACCTTGCATTCGCGTGATATCAAAACCAGTTAAAGGAACTTTCTGAGATTTGACATGGAGAAGAGAAGACTTGAGGGAGACAGGATATCTTTGTTTGAGTGTTGGAAGGGCTATATTAAAGAGGAGAGACCAGGCCTGTTCCATTGGGCCACAAAGGACAGACCCAATGGAAGGAAATTGACAAGAGGCAGATTCAGGCTTGATGTTAGGGGAAAAAAAAATGTAAAGCCCAACAACCATGGCTGCAAGAAGTGGTGGGGTCTCCCTCCCTGGAGATCTTCAGGCAGAGGCCAGACTCACTGTTGTTAATAGTGAGGATTCCCCTTCTCTGTATGGGTTGGACCAGCTTGAGGTCACTGAAGTCCTTATCAACTCTCACATTTCGTGATTCTGAGACATTATTATGTGACTGTCTGATATTATCTTTGATATGTAAATTACTCTCCATATCACTCCCATCTCTTACTTTCCTTCCCCTCCCTCCCGCCCCTTTTTTTTTCCTCCCACTTCTCTGGTCTTAAAAAGGAGACTTTCCCCAGATAGCCTTGAAGCTTAAGTAATTTTCCATCCCTGACTATTCCTCTCACCCATTCCACTGGGTGGGTCATCCATAACTCACTCAGCTCATCTTTCTACAAGAAGTCAATTCTCTCATGTGACTTTTCATCACTTCCTAGGGACCCTTGGATCAGAGAGATGGCGGCAGCAGGTGCGGCCGTCATCGGATTCCCTGGGGCTCTCGCCTTTCCTTGTGTCATATCTATTTGTCCTGTGGGCCCTTGGAAAATAACAGAAGCAAATAGAGCACAGTACTTGATTTTGGGCTGTCCCAGAAACCCAGGGAGAACAGTCATGCCCATGTATTTATGTCTCCTTAGTTCCAGAATTAGCCAATATCATGGGTCATGCTGAGAGGTAAGGAAAAGTTAAAAACGTGGGGCTTTGGAATTTGGAGCTGGATAAACCAAAGAGGAAAGAATTTTTTTTCCCCTGGAGGCAGTGGGAGATGGAGGAGCCTTCAGCTCAAAACAGAAATTTCAGGAGGTTCAAACCTAGTTTACACTCCTCCTTTGGCCTTTGTCCAGATTCCGGATTTGGAAATCAGAGGATTTAAGTTAAAATTCCAAGGCTTGTCAGTTAGCAAGTACTTATTAAGAAGTTAATCTATTCCAGGTGCCACACTGAGTGCCAGAAATACAAGGAAAGGTAATAGCAGTCCTTGACCTCAGGGAGCTTATGTTCTAGTGGGTGTGCCGGCACATACACAAACAGGCACAAGCGGGGTACAAGCAGAGTGAATGGAAGTTTAGTGAGGAGGGGGACAAATAGTCAACTTTTCCAGGTTTCAGATCCCCACTGGCAAAGTGGGAGGATTGGACTTCACAGCCTCCAGGGGCCCTTGCAATTCCAAATTTGTGCTAACAGCTAACGTTTACATAGCACTTTGCAAAGCTAAGCAAAGCTTTTTGCATATACTGCCTCATTTGATTGTCAAAATAACCTTGGGGGAGCTATTATTATCCCCACTTAGTAACTACAACAACAACAACCACAACCACTACTACTACTACAACTTCTACTACTACTGCTGGTTCTGCTACTGCTACTACTACTACCATTTCCATAATACTTCACCAACATTAACAAAGCTCTTTGCATACATAATCTCATTTCATCATCACAATCAGCTTGTGAGGTGGGAGCTATTATCATCCCACTTAACACTAATAACAGTAGTAACAATTTGTTGTCGTTCAGTGGTTGCAGTCCTACCTGATTTTCATGACCCCATTTGGGGTTTTCTTGGCAGAGATACTAGAGCAGTTTGCCATTTCCTTCTCCAGCCCATTTGACAGATGAGGAAACTGAGGCAAACAGGGTGAAGTGACTTGTCCAAGGTCACACAGCTGGTAAGGGTCTGAGGCTGGATTTGAACTCAGGAAGGTGAGTCTTCCTGAGTCCAAGCCTGGCACTCTATCCACTGCAGCACCACCTAGCTACCATAAAAATAATAGTAATGAGCCCTTTACAGAGGTCAGCAAAGCTCCTCGCACACCTTATCAAGTTTGATCATCACAATAACCTTGCGAGGTGGGAGCCATTATCATCCCCACTAAATAATAACAATAATAAGAAAAATAATGAATTGTCTACAGTGCTTCCTATGTGCCTGGCACTGTGCCAAGTACTTTACAATTATTATTTAATTTGACCTTCACAACAACCTTATAAAGGTATGTGCAATTATTATTCTCACTTTACAGTTTAGGAAATGGAGACAAAGAGAAGTTCAGTGACTTGCCCAAGGTCACACAGCCGGCAGGTGTCTGAGGCTGGATTCGAACTTGTATCTTCCTGACTCCAGGCCCACAGCTCCCTCCACTGAGGCTGAGAATAGTTAAGATGCCCTCCTAGGGCCACACAGGCTAGGGCCGTCTCTACACTCCAGGAACACTGTGGTACTGAGGAACTAGAGAAGACTCCAAGACCCAGAGAGGGGAAGTCATTTGTCGAGGGTCAAACAGGAAGGAAGTCTCCGAGCTCCAATGCAACCCTTGGGGCTCTGACTCTGAATCCCATTTTGTTTTTCCTTCTCTCTCACACAAGCAGCTACCTGGCCTGTGGACCAAGAATGCTGAAATGCAGGATTGCACATTTAAAGGAATATTCGGGGTGCAGCAAGCAGAGCACCGGCCCTGGAGTCAGGAGGACCTGAGTTCAAATACGGCCTCACATGCTTGACACACTTACCAGCTGTGTGACCTTGGGCAAGTCACTTAACCCCAATTGCCCTGCCCTCTCTCCTGCAAAGAAAATAAAAGAGAATATTCAGCCTCAGCAAAGGGAGGTTTCCCACTTCAATCGTTTTGCCCCCTGTTTTTCCACATCTTTCCTGCCAAGGAATCCCCCTTTGCCCTTTAGTAATGCCTGCACACCTACGCCACAGGGCCATGGTCACAGGCCAGGGAGATTGCTAATGGCTGCAGAGTGCTTCCTACATCTTAAAGACCCACCCGGTGTCACCTGTTACTATGTTTCCTCTCCTCACCTAGATGGAAAGCAACTTGGGTTATGTCTCAAGAATAACTATGTGTAATGCATATACTATACACACATATTGTATATAAAATCCATGTATAACCATGCGTAACAATAATACGTAGAATCGCTTTAAGGTCTCTATAATGTTTTATAAATATTATCTCATTTGATCCCTGTAACAACACTGAGAGGTACGTGCCCTTATTATCCTCATTTTACAGATCAGGAAACTGAAATGACTTGGCCAACGTCACCTGTCTGGGAAGTATTTGAAGTAGAATTTACACTCGGGTCTTTGACAATTTTAAGTAGAATGCTGCTCTACCCCCTACCCCCACCTCCATATGTTATGGAGGAAATGTTGCTATTCATCATCAGTGGTCAGCCTTGAAGCCAGGAAGACCCAAGTTTGAGTCTTGTCTCTGACCCATCTTGGCCCTGTGACCAGGACACCTCCTAAGATTCGAAATTTTACTGAAGTTTCTGATCTTCATTTGGTGGAAGGAACAGCCTCACTAGGAGTTTTACAGACCATTAAAATCAGAGACCCAGATAAAAGCCAAAATTTAAAAAAACAAAAAGCAATTCTTGTTCAAGGCCTTTGACTGGGCAGGCACAGCAGCGGGCTATTAGACCAGCATTCCAGCCACAACACTGCTTCCCAAGAGACTGATCCCTCGGGGCCAGAGTGGGAGGCCCAGATATGACTACCAGGCTCCCAGGACCCACAGAAGAATGATTTTCACACCAGAGAGAGGTGAAGATGGGTTCTTATCTTGACACTTCAAAGGGTCCTTGCCCCCTTTGACATGTCCCTATCTTTGACTGGGCTGATTTGGAAAGGTCTTACTGAAGGGCTGGCTGTGGGCCCTTTGATCTGGGAGCAGGAGGGCCGGCTCTGCCTGACCTCAGGAATGCCGGGCTTCTCCAAAGCTCTGATCCTGAGGGGACCAGCTCATTCAATATTTATAGCCTCAAATCTCTCCCTTTAAGTGCTCAGGCTGGGCAGAGACTAACACCAGTATTTGGGCTATGGGCTCCAAAGGCTGATCAGAATGTTTGCCAGTCGGCTGAAAGGACCCTGGGCTGGTCCCCCTTTGCCAAGGATACCTTCTCTCCTGCTCTTCCCTGCTCCCATCCCCCAATGGAAAAAGATGTTGGTTTCCAAGGAAGTGAATGCAAAGGACATCAGGATGTGATTCTGACAACCAGGTCTGGAGTCCAGGTTGTGCTCACAGTAGTATTGTAGAAAGAACCCCAGCCTCGGAGTCATAGTACCTGGGTGAGAATATCACTTCTGTCACCTAGTGACCTTGGACAAGTCACTTGACTGACAGGGACCTCTGTTTCTTATGATTGTGAGAACCGCTGACTATCTCTCTGGGCCTCAAGTCCCTCATCTGTAAAATTGGGACACTCAACTAAAAGGCTTCTAAGGTACCTTTGAGCTCCAGATCTATGATACTAAGTTATGTCCTATCTCTTCGCTTCCATTTTCTCATCCCCAAAATGAGAGGGGTTGACATTATCTTTCATGGCCAATGGAAAGAGTTTTGGCTTTGAAGCCAGGCCTGACCTCAGATCCCAACTCTGCCTCATGTTCTTTATATGACTTTGGGCAAGAAGTTGCATCTCTCTGTGTCTTGGTTTCCCCAAAAGTAAAAATTAAAGGGCTGGATTTGATGGCTGCTAAGGTACTTTTTTGCTTTAAATTTATGATCCTTTCATCCTGCAATCTAGGTTTAAGTTCCATTGACTTAAATTTTAACTCAATGACCATTTGTTACCATTCCTGGGAGCAGAGTAGACACTTAATAAGTTCTGGTTGACCAGTTGGCTAGTTTCTATTTAGCTGAATGACAAGTCATTTCCCTCCCTCTGAAGGACATGCCTCAGCCTTGGAGGCCACCATCTTCCTTTATGGTTTAGTTGGGGTGTGTGGACTTTTCATGGTGGACCAGCCCCTCTGATGTGAGGTATGCCAAGACCTTTCTGGGGTTGCTCACCCACCTTTGGGCTCCACCTCTTCCTCAACTCTCGCCTGCAGCTCCAAGAAGCTGTAGCCTGTGCAGCAGCCACACCTCAGTAAAGTTGTCTTGGCAGGGGGGCTAAACCAGGTTGAAAGTAAACAAAGGGAGTTAAGGGGGTGTCTACCATAAGCATGTGAAGACTTCCTCTGGTGGAATGGGCAGATGAGAACAATCTGTCCCAATAGCCATGAAGGCAGCTGACGTAGGCACTGTAGAGCCCTTAGAGCTTGGTCAGACCTAGAAGAACCCAAGGTTATCCACTGCATCCCGGGCCATCCAGTCACCCTGACTTTCATCTCACCACTGGACTCTGATGACTCAGGAGAAGAGACTGAGGTTGATGACTTCCTGTGACTCTAGCTCACTGAAATCTAATTCGCAGTCAAGACATCACCTTGTGATCGGTCCCCTTCGAAAACAAAGGACAAACAGCAATGAAAGAACAATGGCCTTAGAGTCAGAGGACCCAGGCTCAAATTCCCACTTCTGCCCCTTATTACCTCTCAGATGTTGGCTAAGTCTCTTAACTATTGTGTGTCTTAATTTACTCAGATGAAATGAGAAAACTTGGCTAAATGACTTCTCAGGTCCCTTCTTTCTCTATGACCACAAATCCATCATCTTGTGATCTGGGTTTGAATCATGGGTCTATTGCCCTGATACAATTTATTAGAGACTCACTATCACTGTCTAACAGTTGTGTGACTTTCTCTCAGCCTCAACCTTTTCATCTATAAAATCAGGATGATTTTCAAGGTCTTTGAGCACCAAATCCCAGAGCTGATCACCTAACTCCTTTCCTGTGAGTCTTTGATTCTCTTAATTAAATTATGGACTGTTGCTGTTCAGTCATTTAAGACTCTTTGTGACCCCATTTGGCATTTTCTTGGCAGAAACACTGGAGTGCTTTGCCATTTCCTTCTCCAGTTCATTTTACAGATGAGGAAACTGAGGCAAACAGGATACCTTGCCCAGCATCACATAGCTCAGATCCTCCTGACCCTAAGCCCAGTGCTCTATCCACTGTGCCATCTGGCTGCCCCAAAATTATAAACTAGTGAGTAACATACTCTCTTGTTGGTCAATTTCCTTCCTTTCCTCCTTCCTTGTTTTGGGAAGAAGTGTTCCCTTCCCCTCTAGGATTCTGTTGCCTTTAGGGTATTAGTATTATATGTTATTTCTATTATATTTTAATAACATCATATAAAATTATATTGTAATTATATTTTATTAATAAACAATTAAGTTTTATTAATAAATTATAAATAAATCATTATTTTTTCATTAAGCACCTACTATGTGCTAAGCTCTAAGCAGAAGAGCATAAGGAATGAAACAATTACTACTCCGAATGAGCTTATGTTCTAATGAGAAAGATAAATATACATCAGATAACACAGAATAATTAGAAGATGAATGAAAACAAATATAGAGAGAGTAGCTAAAAGCAAGGTGGTTTGGAGAGGGAGGGCACTAACATTGGAGGGGATCAGGAAAGGCCTTGTGCAGAAGGCAATGCTTCAGCAGTCCCTTAAAGGAAGAGGGGGACTCTCTAAGGCAGAGGGAAGAAGGTGATCCAGGTGTGGGAGGCAGCCATCCAGTGAATCTCGAGTATTTTTCTGAAAATGTCAGAGGACTGAATTGGGTTGGGCTGGGTTGGGCTGGGTTGGGTTGGCCTAGACTCAGAGGGAGGCAGTTTGCTTTTGAGATCAATACTGCTGGGTTGTAATATCTGATTTGTTTATGGCTCAACTAGCCATCTCAAAGCATTCCTGATTATTTATATCCCCCGGAACTGACAATGAGCAAGTCTAGGCCTCCTTTAATTTCTGGGCCAGACACTCGAACTAAGAGCCTTTGGAAATGGTGATGAATCACAACAGGAAGGGGAGAGATGTTGAACTAACAGACTAACAAATAGCAGCCAAGTGCCCCTGGCCCAGGTTGGATGGGAGATTCAAAGCCTCCGGGGAGGTGGGGTGAGAAAGAGGGAGCCCTCTGAGGGATCAGGCAGGAACCAGTCCAGCTTTCCTTGGCTAGGAGAGCCAGGTTATCTATTCTCCTGAAGGTTCTTTTGGCTGGAGATCAAGAATCACAGAACTCAAGAGATGGAAGGGGCTTTAGAGGACATCCAGTCCTAATTATCTATTTTATAGAGGAAGAAACTGAGACCCAAGAAGAAGAGAGCACCAGAAATAGTAGGGAGTCCCTGGAGATTACTGAGCAAGGGAATAAACCAGTGAGGCAGCTGGTGGCACAGTGGACAAAGAGCCAGCCTGGAGTCAGGAAGACTTGAGTTCAAATCTAGCCTCAGATGTGAGATCCTAGGCAAGTCACTTAACCTCTGTTTGTCTCAGTTTTGTTATCTGTAAAGTGGGGATAATAATAGTGCCTGCTTCTCAAGATTGTCATTAGGATCAAATAAGATAATATTTGCAAAGCATTTAGCACAATGCCTGGCACATAGTAGGCTTTTTTTTAAGTCAGACCTGTGCTTTAAGGACATCCTTTCAGTCATTGTGTGGGAAGATCAATTGAAGAAGGGAGAGGCTTAAGTACGATAGTAGAAAGAATACAGCATTTTGAGTGAGAAAAGCTGGGTTCAAATCTTGCCTCAACTACTTACTACCTATATAACCTTGGGGGAGGGGAAAGAAGGGAATAAACATTTATACAGCACCTACTACATGCCAGGTACTGAGCTAAGTGCCTTTACAAATTTATTTCATTTGATCCTCACAACACTGTGAAGGCAGTATTATTATGATCTTCATTTTACAGTTAAGGTAACTGAGGCAAAGAGAAGTTAAGTGACTTGCCCAGGGTCACACAGCTAATAAGTGTTTGAGGTGGGATTTGAACTCAGGTCTTTCCAATTCCAGGACTAGCAATCTAACCACTGTGCCAACCTGGGGCAAGCTGTTCAATGTCAATAGACCTGAGTTTTCTCACCTGTAAGAAGAGGAAATGTAGAAAATGACCTTTGAGATTCCTTCTATACTCTAATAGACCAGTGAGGAAATGGGTGCGATGAGGGAGTCTTATTCAGGATTACACGAATGCTGTGTCAGAGCCAAGAATCAAACCCAAAGCCTCTGCCTCTGGATGATCTTTCCACAAGATCATGCAGGGATTGATGGCCCCTCTCTTTGGGGAATGAGGAGACTGTACTTCCTCCTCATCTTCACCTCTTAGGATACTGGCATTCCTTTTGGGTTCAGCCCAATTGTCATCTTCTATACGAAGCTTTTCCTCATTCCTCCATATGCTTAGGTGGAGCCCTCCCCAGAAAGAGGTTGTATCTATTTCACATATGCATATATATTACACTGTAAGCTCAGAGAATGTTCATTCACTGGAGAACTGAGAATCTCCCTCCGTCCTTTCTTTCTTCCTTTACTCTCTCTTTTCCTCCATCCTTTTCTTCCTCCCTCTCTCCCTTCCTTCCTTCTCTCCTTCCTTCCTCTCCTTCCCTCCCTCCCTCCTTCCTTTCCTTCCTTCTTTCTTTGCCTTCCTTCCTTCTTTCTTTCCTTCCTTCTTTCTTCTTTCCTCCCTCTTTCTTTCCTTCCTTTCCTTCCCTCCTTTCTTCCTTCCTACCTTCCTCCCTTTGTCTCTTCTCCATCTCTCCTTCCTTTCTTTCCTTCCCTCCTTCCTTCCTTCCCTTCCTTCCTTCCTTCCTTCCTTCCTTCCTTCCTTCCTTCTTTCCTTCCTTCTTTCCTTCCTCTTTCTCCTTCCTCTCTCCCTCTCTCCCTATTTCTCTCTCAGTTTCCCCATCTCATCCAGTTTGCAAGTGCAATGGTGACTCACCAGCCTTATCCCACTGTTTCACAACAGCCTCAGGAGCTTTGACCTGCTTTTTTCTTACCTGGACTAGTTCCTTCTTCCTTAGGCAGCCTGGTGTCCCCCTGCTCCTGGGGGTCTCACTGAATTGTCATCAGACTTAGTGCAGATGTCCACTCAATGCTGCAGCCCTGAACTCCTGAGCTCCGGTGATGCACCATCCTCAGGCCTTTAAGTAGCAGGCATGGCACGTATGTCCCAAAATGGCCACTGAAGACCAGGACTATTTCATTTGTGTTTTTGAGTCCCCAAGTGCCTAGCACATAGTAGGCATTTAATGAATGCTTGTTGATCAAGAGACTTAACCCTCTGGCCTTTTCCTTCTCCTGACCAGCTTCCTTGAACCCATATAGATATACCTCCCCTTCCCCCCCAGACCTTTTCCTCCTCAGTTCCCTTTTATGTTTAGTCTTTTCCTGTTTTACTATAAGCCCTCTGAGGGTAGGGATACCATGCTTCACATGCTTTCATTTGTACCCCCTGAGCTTAGCACAGTGCCCAGAATACAGAAAGCACTTAACAAATGCTGTACATATGTATATATGTATCCATCTGTGTGTCTGTCTGTCTGTCCATCAATCTGTCTGATTAAGGATTAGAGAGAAAAAAATGGCTTCTTCATAGTCACATAGTGAGTAGGTAACAGAGTCAGGATCTGAGTCCAAGTGCCCCGACTTCAAATATAGTGTTCTAGTCTCTATACTATGGGCTGTTTTCTCTATGTGCTATACTATACCGTGGACTTTTTATAATGGAGGCAAGGGTAGAGGGAGACGCTTTGAAGGGAAACCAGCCAACAGAGTGATAGGCAGAGGAAGGAATAAAAAAGATATTGTTCGATTTATTGGAATTTGCGAGCCCGGGTCCTTCCCCATCGATTAAAGACATCATCAATGATCAGTTCCCCTGGTTCCAGGACTAATTTATGATTTGGAGATTGGGCAACTGGGACATAATTCACTCTGGCCTGTAAGACTCAGGTCAATATATGTTTAAGTAAAAAGGTTTCATGAAACCCTCAGGGGTCAGTGGGGGTAGGAGGGAGGAAAGGACAAAAAGCAACGTCGATGGCAGAGAATGGGGAGCAGAGGGAGAGGAAGGAGAAGCGGGAGGAACTTTTGAATCTAGCAAATGGTCTGCTTTGTTTTGTTTTTTTTTTTTTTTGCCAAACTTCAGCCTGCAGAGAGGTTGATCTGGCAAGTCCAACTCTGGATTAAATGTTGTGAGGATCAATGAGCTATCATACATGACAAACTTTGCAAACTTTAAAACATTATAGCTATGTTGATTATTCTTATAAGATGGATAGAGCTCTGGATTTGGAGTCAGGGAGACCTGGGTTCAAACTCAGTCTCAGATACAAGTTGGGTGGCCCTAGATGAGTCATTTAGCCTTGGTGTGCCTCAATTGTTGTTATTGTTATTCAGTCATTTCAGTTGTGTCTGACTCTTTGTGACCCCATTTGAAATTTTCTTGGCAAAGATACTGGAGTGGTTCACCATTTCCTTCTCCAGTTCATTTTACTGATGAAGAAACTGAGGAAAACAGGATTAAATGACTTGCCCAGGGTCACACAGCTAGTATCTGAGGCCAGATTTACACTCAGGAAGATGAATCTTCCTGACTTTAGGCCCAGCAATCTACCCACCGTGCCACCTAGCTACCCAGTTTCCTCATCCATAAAATGGAGATAATTACATCACTTACCTCCTAGAGTTGTTTTGAAGATAAAACAAGATTGTTTGTAAAGCGCTTCACAAACCTTAAAGTGCTGTATAATTGCTAATTACAATCACTATTATTAGTAGTAGTAATAGTAGTGGTAGTAGTAGTAGCCATAGTAGTGGTGGTAGTAGTGGTGGTGGTGGTAGTAGTGGTGATAGTGATAGTAGTAGTAATAGTGGTGGTAGTAGTAGTAGCCACAGTAGTAGTGGTAGTAGTGGTGGTGGTGGTGGTAATAGTGGTGGTAGTGATGAGGGTTTGGGGTGAGAGGTGCTCGACACCCCAAAGTACCGACACACCGGGTCCTGCCGAAAGAATTCGACTCAAGCTTTCTCAGCCAAGGGAAGGGATAAAGTTTATTAAGAGTTAGCCAAATAAGCCTGCCCCGAGAGATCCCACCCCTTGCGACGCCTGTAAGGAAAAAGGGCCAGACCCATCTGAGCTAGATTGGTTCTGACCACCTTCATGGAGGCAAGGTGGAGATTATATACACAAAGGTTGTGGGAGGGATTGAGGGGTGGTCTGGGGTGACCAGAAGAGGGGTCTAGGGAGGGACTTAAGAATGAGATCAGACTCCGGGGTGGGGGAAATAGCTGAAGGCTATATGGAAATGACAACCCATCAAGGGCTGGGGTAGCAGAGCTAGGGTATAGATATTTTGATCAGGATTAAGGATGGGAAACAGGATTAAGGGTGGGAAACAGCTGGACAATAGAGGACTGGGCAAGGTAGGCATTTGGGCTTAATGGTTATAGCCTCAGGCCAAGGCCAGGTGGAGTGGCAAGATTCAAGGAGAGTTCAAGGGTTCAAGGGGTTCCTAGAGACTGTGCCCTCATCATTCCCCCCTCAAACAAATGGGACCCAAATTCTTTTGGGGTCAGGGACGAAGGTCTCAGCTTCTGGAATTGCTTCCTGCTGACAAGGGGCGTAGAGCTGGCTTGATGGGTCCAGTTCAAGGGGTGCACAGTCATCTGGAGGTTGATGGCTTGGAGACTGGAGGAGACAAACCTGGCAAGGAAGTTAAGCAAACAACAAAACAGACAGTACAGGAGTACAGAGAAAGGACAATATCCCTGGTGGGAATTAAAGATGACTATTTCATACCTAGCTCCCCTAACCACTTGTTCTGCTTCGGGGTTCAGGAGTGTGTAGCACATCCAAATTAGGTCGGGGATATCTAAGAGCAAGGTTTGATGTTTGGTGAGCCTGTGGTTAGCCAGGCACTGGTGGCCCTCTGCTTCCAGGGTGCTCTGGCAAGGCAGAGCTTCTAGGGGCTGGTCTGCTAGAGGCTTAGAAGCTTCCTCAATTGGAATGGCTGTAGCAGCCAGAGAATCTAATTGTTTTGGAAAACAGGGGTCAGATCCTAAGGACTGGATTAGAATTTCCAAAGCCTGTCCTCTCCTTCCTTCAGCAGAGTGAGTGAAAGGTTTTTCTAAATTAGGTAAAGCTAATGCTGGAGTGGTGGTCAGTTTAGTTTTCAAAGTCCCAAAAGCTTGTGCTGAGTAGGGGCCCCACTCTAGAGGGAGTGAGTCAGGGCCTTGAGTGCCAATTAATGGTTGCAGCCCCTCCCAAGCCTTGGGCTTAATTGGATAATGAAGGCAATGGAGGGGAACTATGGCTGGGGTGGCAGAAGTAGCTTGCCCAGGAATTCCCTGATCCCAAACAATTGGCTCAACCCTCTCCCAAGCCTCTGGGGGAACATGGGGAGGTCTGGGAAACAGAGGGAAAAGGGAGTTATGAGGTTTAACTATAGAAAATTGGCTTCCCAATTTCACCATCAGGTCCCTTCCCCAAAAGGGGGGCAGGGCCAGAGAAGGAGTGTTCAGACAACAGATCCTTGATGCCCATGACCTGATAGGTCGAGGGGCATGTGGGGCCAAAGCCACTAGTTAAAGCAAGAGAACATAGCCATGATAAAGTGGGTAACCTTACCTTCTGCCTCGATTTTGCCCAAGGCTCCGCGAGAGAGGTGGAGAAAGTGGGAGCACAGCCAAGCCCCAGGCTTTCCCCTCCTCCCGAGTACTGGAGGACAGGGTGCTGGGAGGAGGCTCTACCACTTTTCCAGCCTCGGGGACATGCTGGGCATGGTCCTGGAGGCGTGGATCCTAGAGGCTTCTTCCAGGGGGGCGCCCTAGAGGGGCACTCCTTAGACCAGTGACCCTCCTTGTTGCATCGAAAGCAGATTTCCCCTTTGCCAAAGTTGCCAGAAGCACCCTCCGGCAATCTCCTGGCCATGGCAGCCGCCAAGAATTGGGCATGTTCTCTGTCTCTGGCTTTTTCCTCTGCCTGGACTAAGTCTCTATTATTGAACACTCCGAATGCTGTCTCCAGTAATTGGGCCTGAGGTGTTTGGGGTCCCATTGCCAATTTCTGCAGTTTCCTCCTAATATCTGGGGCAGACTGATTAATGAAATACATGTTAAGTATTGCCGCCCCTTCAATAGAATCAGGATCCAAATTTGAATACTTCTTAATAGCTTCTGCTAGCCAGGCTTGGAAAAGGACAAGGTTTTCTTTTTCTCCCTGAGTAATCTCCCTAATTTTTTGAAAATTTATTTGCTTTTGAAATGCAGTTCTTAGGCCTTCTAACAGGCAAATTTCCATATGGTCTCTCTTTTCTCTATCCTCACTCCTTTGATAATGCCATCCTGGGTCACTAGTTGGAACAGCAGCTGTTCCTGGGGGATAGTTTATGGGGTTATTGCTAGCCAAACTGTCCCCAAATTTTTGAGCGTGTTCCCATATTCTCCTCTTCTCCTCAGTGGTACAACAGGTAGAGAAGAGGATATGCAAATCACACCAAGAAAGTTCAAATTGCAGGGACAGATCCCTAAAACCCTCAGTAAACTTAGTGGGATCTTCTGAGTATCTCCCCAGTTTTTCTTTAATTTGGATGAGATCTGAAATGGAGAATGGAACATGCAATCTCCTTGTCCCAGCAGGGGAGGCAGGCATTTCCCTCAGGGGAAAAAGCCTTGAAGGCGCTGTGGGACCTGGAGCTTGGGGCTGAGGTAGATTAGACTGCAAGGCCAGGGCATCTGCCTGGCAAGGGAGATCAGCTAGTACCTGAGGAGGGGTAGAGGTCAGAGGGGAAGATACCCCAGAGACCCAAGTGGGTGCTACCTCAGAGAGAGAGGCTAGGGGAGGAGATATTGCCGTGGGGGCAGGGCCCATGGTGATAGATGTTGCAGGGCCTGCAGTAGAGGCAGGGCATGGGGTCCCTTCGGCTGGAAATTCCTTCCTCCTTAGTAAAGGAGAAGTTAGGAGTAATTGTCGGGAGACAAACAAAATAAAACAAGAAAACAAAATATACAGAAGGTACCTGAAACTTTCCCAAATTCCCAGCGCCGAAACAATTGAAAGGATCTGGCACATGCTTCCGGATGGGGCATCCGTCCATGTCCTTCGACATGACCACTGGACCGAGAACCACCTGATAGCGTCAGGTTGAGTTGACCACGACAGCCTGGCTGTCTGACTCACTGAGACCACTGGACCGAGCTGTCCGAGTGGACCGAGAACCACCTGATAGCGTCAGGTTGAGTTGACCACGACAGCCTGGCTGTCTGACTCACTGAGACCACTGGACCGAGCTGTCCGAGTGGACCGAGAACCACCAGAGAGCGTCAGGTTGACCAGGACAGTGTGACTGTCCGACTCACTGAGACCACTGGACCAAGCTGTCCGACCCACCAAGAACCACCAGAGAGCGTCAGGTTGACCAGGACAGTGTGACTGTCCGACTCACTGAGACCACTGGACCAAGCTGTCCAACCCACTGGGACCTGCTGAGGTCAGGCCCGAGAAGCACATCCAAAATGTTTGGAGAGCGAGGAGGGAGATTGGGAGAGGGGTAGGCTCACATACCTTGAGTCTTGGCTGGAGAAGAACTTGAGATTAGCAGTGCTTCCCGGTTCAGGGAACCATAAATGATGAGGGTTTGGGGTGAGAGGTGCTCGACACCCCAAAGTACCGACACACCGGGTCCTGCCGAAAGAATTCGACTCAAGCTTTCTCAGCCAAGGGAAGGGATAAAGTTTATTAAGAGTTAGCCAAATAAGCCTGCCCCGAGAGATCCCACCCCTTGCGACGCCTGTAAGGAAAAAGGGCCAGACCCATCTGAGCTAGATTGGTTCTGACCACCTTCATGGAGGCAAGGTGGAGATTATATACACAAAGGTTGGGGAGGGATTGAGGGGTGGTCTGGGGT